>NW_025953732.1:0-6080 GCF_022495145.1 Xylaria bambusicola | reverse complement strand
TTTCCTTTATTTATATAATTATTTAATTTAATAATTAATAAATTATTTATTATATAAATATTATTATTATATTTAAAATTTATATTATTATTTTTGTTAAAGATATTAATATTTTAATTATTATTATTATCTTTTTTATTTTTTAACCTATTTTAAATTAATATTATAAAGTATTTTAATAAATATTAATTAATTACTTTATATATTTTTAATTTAATAAATTAATAATATTGTTCTTAATATTATTATAGTAAAATAATAAACTATTAGGTTATAAATAGTTTACTTTTTAAATTAGATTTAAAACTAACTTAAATAAAAAACTTTAGTAATCTTTAATATTATTTGAATTAAACTTTTAAGGGAAATAATCGTTTAATTTTAAAGAACCTTTCTATATAATTTAAATAAAACCTTTTAATATAAATTCCTAAATATAATATATTTAATAATTATTAATAAAAAAAACGGTTATATTTAATTTATTAATTTAAACCCATTTTAAATTTTTAAAGTATATTTTTAAATTAAAATATTTAGATTTTTTTAAATTTAATAAATATATAATAGCCCTTTTAAAGCTATTATATAATATTCCCTTTATAAGGTAATAATAGCCTTTATAAAGACTTTAAATATTTGTTTAAATTGAATTAATATTTATTAATTTAAAGGTATTGGAAATATTTCTTTAAATTTAATATAAGCTATATTTTACTTTATATAAATTAAAGCTTTCTTTAATTTAAAGAATATTTTAATTATTTTATATATTAAATTCCAATATATAAATGAATTTATTAATATATTAATTAAATAAATAATAAAGTAAATATTAAAAATAATTTAAAATAACTTTAAGGAAGGGATTTTAAAAAACCTTTAATAACTTTTTGGATTCGAACCTAATTATTAAATAATTTAAACCGCTATAACCGGAAGTCTAACTTTTACCTAATAGGAAGTTCGTATTTTAGGTGCAAATGGTAAACGTAGAGGAAAACGGAGGAATGGTAGTAAATAACCCATTTATTAACAATATAATGGAAAACTAAAATAAACCTACTAATAATATAACTATAATATAATAACTACTTAATGGGAAGTAGGTTACTATCGATTTAAAAGGAATTAAAGGGATATTAAATAAAGTATTTAAACTAATATTATAGCTTATAATAAATGGGAAAATAGAAAAAGGACTTTTTTTATAGAAAAATATAAAAAGGATATAATTAGCTTGTTCTATTTATAAATTAATTATAAAACGGATAGAATTAAAACTAAATACTAAAAAAAAAACAATATCCTAATTACCTAAAAAAACTTCAAAGAAGCCTTATAAAAGGCCCTATAATAAACTATATATATAATAATAAACTTACCAAAGTTATAAGCTTAAATAATAGCTATTATATAGTTAAATAATATTAATAAAGTAATATTGCTAAAATATAATAAAGAGATCTTTATTTAAATTAAGGAATAAATGGATAATTTTAAAAAAAGGATATTAAGGGATATTATAAAGGTAATAAATATAGTACTTTCCAGAAATAGTACTATTATAGCAAAAAAGCTATATAGTAATAATATAGTAATAATATTTAAAAATATAATATTAAAAGAAGTAATAAATAAAAAGTAGGTAATAAAGGCCTTTAATAAAGGGTTAAAGCTATAATATAAAAAGGTAGCTATAATTATAAAGGGGATCTTAAAGAATTAGATTTAAAGAATATATATAAATAAAAAGCTACTATAATTACTTTAAAAGGAATACTTAAATATTATATATTATAAAAGGATAATGTTTAAAAATAGTAAAGCAAAACTAATATTTATTATTATTTATATTATTAATATAATAATAATAAAGTTAATATATAATAATAGCTTTTTATAAAAAGTTTAACTTTTTAATTATAAACCTTTTTTATTAAAGCTAAAGATTATATAATACTTTAACTATTATAAATATAAATATATTATAAAGTATTATAAAAAGGATTTAAAATATAACCTTTATATAATATTAAAG
Organism: Xylaria bambusicola; assembly: GCF_022495145.1. NCBI lineage: Eukaryota > Fungi > Ascomycota > Sordariomycetes > Xylariales > Xylariaceae > Xylaria > Xylaria bambusicola. Next base: position 4,039 of record NW_025953732.1, on the reverse strand, counting down.
TATTAAAAAGAAAAAAAGGAATATTTAATAAAGAAAGCTAATAAGAAAAAGAAATATATAAATTATAATAAAGCTTATATAGTTTAAAATAAGGGATATAAAAGGGAAATAAAGGAAAGAAATAAAATAAAAATAATATATATATTATAACCTAAAAGCTTCTAAAACGAAAAGGAAGTAAAAGTTATAAATAAAAAAGTAACCAGCTTTAGGGCTCCATTAATATTAACCTTTACCAAGCTTAACAATAACGGATTACTAATAAAAAGGCTACAAATTAATAATAATATAGGAAAACTAACCTTATTATTTATTTAATAATATATAATATAGCTTTTTAAAATATTATAAAATTAAAAATTAATATAATAAAATTACTTTTAAACATTAACTTTAACTATATAATAATATAAAAACCTTTAATTAATAAATATAATAATATTTATTATTTAAGGAACTATAATTACTAACCTATTTAAAAAAAAAAGGCAAAGCTATATTATATATTAATAAAAAAATAATAATAAAATTATTAGGAAAAAAGTATAAAAAGAATTAAACAAATATAATAATAGGTAATAATAATTTAATAATAATAATTTAATAATAATAATTTAATTAATATATTCCTTAAACTAAAAGGGAATTAAATAAAAAAGCTTAATATAGGAAATAAAAAGGAAAGGAAAGATATTAGGAAAATACCTCTTTATAAAAGATTTTAACCTTTATTACTTATTTTAAGACCTATTAAGTTATAAAAGTTAAAAAGCTAAAGAACTTTTAAAGTTTATAGTATAATAGAACCTTATATTAATTATACCCTAAAGGAAAGTAATAAAATTAAAAAAGGGTTAAAAGGATTTAATAATAAATTTAACATAAATAAGTAATAATCTGGCAATAATATATAGGAAAAACCTAAAATAGCTAAAATTAAATTATATAATAATAAAGGTTACAATAGCCTTAAAAATAATCCTATAAAGATATTACTGCTAAATAAAAGGATAAAACTAATTAAAATTAAATAAAAAAAGGGCTATAATAAAAGCCTTAATAAACATTACCAAAATAAAAGTTCTGTAAATTAATAGCAAACTTAATAAAGCTTTTAATATATTTATTTTATAGCTTATAAAAATAATGGATAAATTTATACCTAAAAAGACCTTAAGGATAAAATAAAAGGCCCCTATATAATAATTACCAAAGGTAATAATAATAAAAAAAAAAGCTAAAAAAGTTTACCGCTATTTTTAAAGTAAAAGAATTATAGCAGTTTAAACTACCTTTAAAAAAAAGAAATAGCTATTTAATAAAGAAATAATAAAAATATAGGAACATAGTTAAAGGAAAGCTTTAATAAAAGCGTTTAAGAATTTAAAGACATTTTAAGGCCTAACTAAATAAGTAAGGTTAGCTTATAAATTAATACTTAGAATTATAGCTATATTACTACTATCTAAAATTAAAGTTAACCCTAATATAATAAATACTTTTAAAGGAAAAATAACCTTATTAATGGAATATTTTTTTTAATACTATTAATAAACTTATTAAACATTTTAAATAAAAACTTTATTTATAATGGACATTAATAGTTTAAAATAAATACTATAATAAAGGAAAAGGATATTATAAAAATAATTTAAAAGCTAGCTTTATAAAAAGCCTTAAAGGGGGACCTATTACCTAATAGTTTTTTAAAAGTATACGGATTAGCTTTAATTAAATAATTAACTACCCTATATTTAGCCAGCTTTACTTTAAAATATTACCTAATTAAATTCTAATAAATAAAGGTAATAATAATTTTAAAGCTAAAAAAGCTAAAAAGGATTAAAAAAACTCTAAAAGGTTAATACTTAATTATATTTATTAATATATTAAAAAAGGTTTTAAAAAAGGAGCTAAATTATAAATTAATAAAAATAATTAAAAAAAAGGATTATTATTAAATAGCTAAATAAAAAATAAAAAAGGTAAATTAATAAATATAATAATTAAATTAATATTAAAAATAGCTAAAATAGCCTTTAACTATAAAAATATTATATCCTTCCTTTAATTAAATATTATTAAAGCCTTTAATATAATTAATAAAAAAAGAATAATTTATATCTTTTAATAAAAGGGCTATTTATTATAAATAATATTATAAGTTTATTTATTTATCTTTAAAAAATTAATATAATTTTACTTTAATAGAATAACTTCCTAATTAATTTCCTTTAAAGTAAAAATCCTTTAAAGCTCCTCCCTTTTACCTTTATTATTCCTCCTATATATATTAATGCTATATAATAACTTTATAATATATTAAAAAATAATTATAGTAAAATTTATAAATAATATAAACCTCCTTATAATTAACTTTTAAATGGAATAAAATTATAAAATCCTAAAAGTAGCGTAATAAATATATAAAATTTAGGTATTAAAGTATAGGATAAAATTTACCCTTTAAAAAAGTAAACTTATATATTTCTTTAAAAGCTAGGAAATATTTAAATAGGAAGTTAGATTTAAATAAATAATAATATAGCTAATAAATAGTATAAAGTTTTTAAAGGTATAATTAAATAAAAACTTTAAATAAAAATAATACTTAATTAAATTTAAAAAAAAGCTAAACATGTAAGCATATATAATAATTAAGCTATAAAACTTAATATAAGGTAATAATATAATAAAAGTTAAATAAATATATTCTATAATAATATAAAGTACCTTAATATATAAAATAATTATTTAATATAAATAACCTAAAAAAAATAAATTAAAAGGTATAGCTAACTCCTTTAAAGGTATTTAAAATATTTATATTAAGCATATTATAAGGGGTTTTAAAGCTATATTAATATATTAACTTAAAATAAAATTAAATATACCCCCTATTAACCTATATTTAAATAATAAAGTAATAATAAGTAAAAGTTAATTAGAAAATTTAATATATTATAAAATATTAATAAAGGCTATAATAAAGGTTAACCAACTTATATAAGCATTTTAAAAAAGGTAAGCTAAAAGGCAGACTAAGGGGAGACCTATAGGTAATATAGGGAACTAACTATAAAATAACCTAATTATAAACCTAAACTACTAATAAAATAAATAGGTAAAAAGAAAAGAATTAAATAACGCCTTAACCAAAAAGTGGAAAAAAAAATAAAGCTATATTAAAATAAAATATAACTACTTTATAATAGTAAAATAAAAGCTTAACAGGAAAAGGATACTATAAAAGTTCTATAAACTTCTAAAATATAAAGCAGCTTTAATAATATAAATATAAACCGGAAAGATAAAATTTAAAGCTTTCCTATATAAAAGGAAGGTCCTAAAGTTTCCAATCCCCCTTTATATATATATAAAGGGCAAAAAAACTTTACAATATATAATCCTACAATATAGGCTATTAAAAAATAAAAGGAAAACCTTAATTAAAAAATTAATTAAAATATAATTATAAATTAATAAAAACCTATAAATAATAATAAAAAACCTAATAAAAATAAAAGTAATTATAAAGTAGCTATTAAGCATTAAAAAAATAATTATATATAATAAAGCTAAAGGGATTAAAAGGAATAAAAAAAGGGGAATATAAGGAAAAAAGAACCTAAATAAGGAAGTTAAAAGGACCCCCCTAAAGGTCCTTAAGGAAAAGGAAAAAGCCTTCCTTTCCTTTTTAACAGGGTTGGTAATTAGTCAGACTAAAGTGACTAAATGAATGACTAAATTAGTCTTTAGTCACTCACTCAAGTGACTAAGACTAAATTAGTCACTCACTCAGGTGACTAAGACTAATTTAGTCATTCACTCAGGTGACTAAGACTAATTTAGTCATTCATTCAAGTGACTAAGACTAATTTAGTTATGACTAAATTAGTCATAACTAAGACTAAATTAATCTTTAGTCAGACTAAAGACTAAAGATTAAAATATTTATTTATTTAATTTTTAATTTTTACTTTTAATTATAAATATATAATATATAAATAAAATATTATTTATTATTTAAATTTATAAA
>NW_025953731.1:0-6083 GCF_022495145.1 Xylaria bambusicola | reverse complement strand
ATTTAAATATAAATAAATAATTTTAAAATAAAAGCTATTATATTATATAATATTAAAGCTTAAATATATTTAATAATTAATTATAAATTAATTTACTATATTAACCATTAATTAAAAGTTAGATTAACTACCTTAAAATAATTATAATAATTAAATAATTATTAAAAATAACCTATTAATATAATTAATTAATACTTTATTATTATTTTAAAAATAAACGGATAAAAGTTTAAAAACTAAACTTTTTAAATTATTAATATTAAATATAATATTATAATTAATTTAAAATAATTAATTAAAAATAAAGTTACCTTAAACTATACTTATTAAACATTATATTAATTAAAAGATTTACTTCCCTTTACCCTATTTTTACCTACGATTAAAATTATATAAAAGTTTCCTAATAATTAATAAATTAACCCTACTATTTAATAAAACGCTAACCGAAAAAATACCGCTTTAAAAAAGAAATACATTATATTAAAGCAACTAACTATATACTTTTAAAAAAAACATTTAACCGGAAAGCTTAAAAATAAAGCAATCTTAAAATAAAAGGATCATTTAACAATTTATTAAAAAAATTAAATCAAACCCTAAATAAAAACAATAAAAAAAAGGTATTTTTAAATAAACTAATACTTATTAAATTTATTAAAATAGCTTTAAAGGTAACTATAATAATATTAAAAAAGATTTAAAAAACCTTTAATAATAAATATATTTCCTTTTTATAAAATAAAAACCTTAAATATATCAAACTAATTTATTATTTAATCCTTAAAAAGCTAACTTATTTGAAATGGTTCTTTTTAAAAGTAAAAGCTAATAAATTATCCTTATTATAATTAAGATATAATATAATCCTTAAAACTATTATTAATAATCCCTTAAATAGCCCACCTTTATTATAGGTAGGTTAAATCTTAAAGGTTAAGTATAATGTTATAAGTCTTTTTAATTTTATAATAGGTATTTAATAAAACTAAAGCTTAAAGAAGGGAAGAATTTCCTTTAAAGCATATATAGGAAAGGTATAGGATATATATAAAATATATATACTTTAAGGGCCTTAAAATACTATAATATAATAATTATTCCTCTTTTTTTAATTAAGTTATCCTTAACCTAATATATAATTAATTTATTAATTAAATATAAAGTAAAAAGTTTAATTATATAAGAGTATAATATAAAATATTATAATAAACGCATTAATATAATTTATTTATATAAAGTATTATTATAATAAAGGTATATAAATATTAACCTTATATTTATATTATAAATTATATATATTATATATTACTTTTATAGTAAAATTTATATATATATTTTTATTAATTATTTATTAACTCTTTTTTTTCTTTTTTTCTTTTTTCTTTAATTGCCATTAATTTTAAAAATTAATTTTAATTAATAACCTATTATTTTACTTTTATCTTTACTTTATTTCCCTTTATTTTTTTATTATATTTATATTATTATTACTATTATTTAAATTATACTTTTTAAAGGTAAGAAGGGTAAGGGTAAAGCTTAAACCTTAAAAAGCAATTATATTATATATAGCAGTAAAGGTAAAGCATTACTATTATTACCGCTATTTAAATATAATAAGGATACGGATAAAAGCGTGCTAATAACGAAGTACCTATACCATTACCGTTAGTACTATTAATATTATTAACTTTATTAGCTTTATTAATACTATTATTAAGTGGTAATAATAATAACAATAATAACGGAAAGGGTAATTTAAATTAGGGCTATAATAAATCTATTAGCCTTCCGCTTAATAATTATTTGAGCTATAGGGGTAATTTAAATATTAAAAGTAAAAACCCTTAAAAGAAATATAAGTAATCCATAAGGACGAAAAATTAGCGTTATAATAAGCATATTAACCCTATAGCTATATTACCTATATTAATATATTATAGTTATATTAAATATATTAAATATATATATTAACTTAACCTTAACTTTCCGTTTAAACTTAATTATTTATTTAATAAATCTAGCTTTATTAATTATTATAGGTATATTAAAACGTATTAAATATATAAGCTTATTAATATTTTTATATCTATATTATATATAAATTATTATTTATTTAAATTTAACTTTTACCTATAATAGCTTTTAAAATTATTTACTTTATTAAACTTTTTAAATAAAATTAATAAGCATTTATACTTAAAATAACTATTAATAACATTTAAGCTATAAATAATAATAAAATAGAACTTTAATCCAGCTTATTTAAATTTTATATTAATATTATAATTGCTTAATATTACTTTATTAAATTATATTTATACCTCCTTTTAACTTATTAAAATTGTTTTAATATAATTAATAATTAAATTAATAAAAAGGTATAAAGTTATTTTATACCTATTTTAAACTTATTATATATTATAATAATATTATATTTATATTTTTATAAAAGTATTTACTTAATTATAATTATATTATTATTAAATAATAATTTATTACTTATAATATAATTATACCTATCTTAATTAATATTATAAATAACTTTACTTTATATTTTTTTATATACATTTTTAACTTAAATAAAATATAGCTTAACGTTAAAGCTATTTTTAAATAATTTCCCTATATATATATTTATAAGATCTTAATTTAATTATATAATATACCTTTATACTATTATTTATAATAAAAGTAAAAACTTTTATAATTAAATAGTATAATAATACTTAATAAGGTAATGTTTATAATTAAATAAAGCTTTAAAACATTATTAATTTTAATAATTATTAAATTTAACCTTATTTTATATACAGCTTAATAATAAAGTATAATAATTTTTTAACTTTAAGGGTAAAGGTTTAATTCCTTTTATATTAAAATAGTTAGTTTTATTTTTTTATAATTAGTTAAGGATTTTTAAAATCCTATTAAGCTTGCTTTATATTTTATATTAGTTATGGCTCCTAGCCTTTAGGTTAGCCATATGGATAACGTACGGGTGATAGTTTTATTTTATAGCCTAGTTAATAGCCCTGCCGGACCTTCAGAAGCCTATTCAGCCTACCGTAATATATATAGCTTAATTAACAAAGGTTATAACCTAATAAGTTATCCTTTACTTCGTTACCTTATAATTAATAATGTCTTTTTAGTATTTACCAATGATATTATATATTATACTTATTATAATAATTATAAGGTCCTTAGTTTAAATAGCCTCTTTAATAGTTAAGCTTTATATAGTAAAGATACTTTTATATATAGCATTTTTATATATAATTTAAAGTTTTTTTACTTTTAATCCCTTTATAGTTTTTAATTCCTTTATAGTTAAATTAATTATAAGTATAGCTATAAAAAATATCTTAAATTAAAAAAAGTTATTTTATAATAAACGTTTATTATATTAAGCTATATATTATATATAATTTTAATTTAATTAAGCTTTAATATAGTTTATTTAAGTTCTTACCTTTATTACTATTTTATAGCTTCTTTTATTATTTAACCTTTATGGTTAACCTTACCTTAAATAAAAATGCCCCTCTTTATCCATTTTTAACCCCCTTTACGGCTACCCATTTTAGCTGTACCTTTTTATACAGCTAAGCTAGTTTTTTTATATTAAGTTAACTATATAATACTTATATAAATAATAAATTAAGTTCTTAATGCAAACTAGGTTTAAGGCTTAATTTAAGTAGTAGTTTTTTATATTATAATTAAATTAATATAAAACTTTAATACTTAATTCGAATAGTTAAAGGCTACTTATATAATGAAATTAATAAAACTTTAAACTATTTAAAATATAGCTATTTTAACTCTTTTATATTAATGCCTTTATTTAATTTTATTAAACCCTTTCCTTTTTATAAGTTCTTAAAAGTTTAAAATTTAATTATCCCTTTTAAAAGGTAAATTATATATTAACGGTAAAGCAATTAATAGTTTAAAAGTTAAATTTATTTACATTTATAAATAATTAAATTGAAAAGTATAATAAATTATTTAATTATAATTATTTATTATTAAATTTAATATATAAAACTTTTTTAAAATAATTAAAGCTTTATAATAAATCTATTATAACTTAAATAAAATTATATAAGTATTAAAAAAGCTAAAAGCTTTATAGCTTAAAAATATAAACTTTATATATCACTTTTTTATTATTTAAGAAAAGAATTTATAAAATATAGGTATTTAGGAATAATTAAAGTCCCTTTATATTTAAAACCTTTATTTAACCCTATTACCTCACTTATAGGATAAGCTAAATAAACGTAAAGCTATTCCCACTTTATATAATAAATTTGTTAAATTATTACTTTAATTAGGTTAAGGTTAAGGGAATAGTTATAAAGCTACTTATATAAATTCCAATATAATTAAAGGTATTATTCCTATAAACCTAAACACCTTAAACCTAAATAACACTTTCGAATTAAATTAAGTTGAATTAAACTTTAAAATTAACTTTAAAATCCCTTCGGATTAGAAAACGACCTTTATTTTATTAATCTAAACCCCTGCTGGACGAATAACTACCTATTCTACTATATAGGAACATTTAAAACAACAGAATCGTAATAAATATAAACATTGTAACGGATTAGGTTATATAATAGCTAATTATGAATTATTACCTTAAAAAAAATACATTAAGTTTTATAAATAAAAGCGATAGCTACCGCCTTAAAAAGTTGTACAAGGTTATTTTCACACCTATTTTCAGATGTTTACAACCTTTACAGGGGTAGTTATAGATCCTAGCCCTTAAGCTAGCCATATAGATAACGTACGGGTGATAGTTCTATTTTGTAGCCTAATTAATAGCCTTGCCGGACCTCCGGAAGCTTATTCAACCTACCGTAGCGTATATAGCTTAATTGACGAAGGTCATAACCTAACAAGTCATCCTTTACTTCGTCACCTTATAATTAATAGTATATTTCTAATATTCATTAATAATATTACACATTATACCTATTGTAATAATATTAATAATATTAAATATAGTTTTAATTTATACCTAATTTATTATTTTTAGTTTTTTTCTTTTATTTTTAACTTTAGCGTTTTTTAAATTTTTTAATTACCTTTAATATTAAAATATTAAATTATAATACTTATTAATTATATTTAAAAGGTTAGCCTTTTTATTTAACCTTATAATATTAATTATTATTATATATTATTTTATTTATTATATTTTTAACCTTTTATTCTTTTAAATTATCTTTAAGGTTTAATATAAGTAAACTATATTTATATTTAATAATTTAAAGCTTAATTAATTAAATTAAAAAAATAAGGTAAAGGTAAATATATTATAATAAAAGATTAATATAATATATTTATAAATTAACTTTATTTATAACCTGAAAAGGTTTTATATATTTAAATATTAACTTTTTATAATAAAACCTTATATTCTTTATTAATAATATAATTAAATCTTTAACCTTAAAGGTAATTAATTTATATTTATTATTATAATATTTTATATATTATTTTAATATAATTTACTATTGCTTTACTATTTTATTTTCATTATTTTTAACTTATTAAATTATTCTTATATAGTTAAAACTTCCTTTAATATAAAGTTATCTTTAATAAATAATTTAAATTTAAAAATATAGCTATATAGGGCTTTAAAAGGTAACTTTTTAATTATTAAATTAAGTATTAAATTTATATTAAAAAAGGCTTATAAAAGAAGTTAAAGCTAATTTATTTATTCTTTATTAATAAAATATTATAAATAACCTTTAATTATTTAATTTATTTATTTTATTTAATTATTAGTTTTAAAGTAAAACGTAATTAAAAGGTATTATTTTATTTTAAAATAATAATAAAGGTTAAATTAAAATTAACTTATAAAAATAATACTTTTATTTAAAATTATACCTTATAAGTTATTATATAAGCATTTAATTTTATTATAAAAAAGGATAGCTAATTTTATTAAAATAATAATAATATTAATTAAAAATAAATATATAAGCTTAATAAATTTATTAATAATAATTAATATAAAATTAATTAATTTTCCCTTATAAAAGGTT
>NW_025953730.1:0-6125 GCF_022495145.1 Xylaria bambusicola | reverse complement strand
AATATAGCTTAAAAATTTAATCTTTTTTTAATAAAATTAATATTTAAAGGGCTTAATATAAAGGTTTACTTTTTATAATCTTTTAATAATAGCTTAAATATATTTTATATATAATTCCTTATTTATAAAAAATATAAAAATATTATTTAAATAAATAATATAAAAAATATTCAAATTATTATTAAATATTTCTTATATATAATTTTAAAAAGTAATAAAAATGTTTAATAAACTTATAGGTATAATTAAAAATTTATAATAGCTATAATAAGTATAAAAGGTTATTTTTTATTTATTTCCCTTTTAAATATAAATATAATAATAGGTATCTTTTAAATTAACTTTTATAAATATTTTTATTTAAAAGATTTTATCTAATAATTTCAAAATAAAGAATAAAGTATAGTAATTCTTATATAAAATATAATTAAATCCTTTATAGTTTATATATAAATATAAACTTTTATCTTTTTTAAAAATAAAAAGGATAAAAGTTCCGGTTAAATTAATTAATTTTTTAATTTTTTTAACTTTTAGCATTTTATTTAGCTACCTTTATAGCTTTTTAAATTTATTTTAAATTAAAAGGTATATAGAATAATAAGGAACTATAGTATTTTTTTTAAATTTAATAGCTAAATTACCTTTTTTTAAATAAAAAAGTATATTAGCTTTATTTATATTAAAGAAATTAATAAGGTTATAAAATTCTTATAAAATATTATTAAGTTTTATATAAAATATATATAATTTTAACTTTTTTAATTAAATTAATTTTAATAATTAAATAATTATTTAATAATATAATTCCTTTTTATAAACTTTTATAAATTAATATAAAATAAATATATTAAAATAATAAGCTTTAAATTTAAAGAATTAATAATTTATATCTAAATTTAATATAATTCTTTAATCCTTTAAAGTAATTTAAAATAATAAAATAGGATTACCTTTTAAATAATAATTATAATTAATAGCTATATATATATATTTAAACTTATAAATAATACTATAATTATTAATTAATTTATAAATAACCTAATAGGCCTTATATAATAAAAAACTACTATTTATAATATATTATAATAAAGAAGTTTAAAAAGGAGCCTTTTTTAACTTATAATAAAATATAAAAGTAAAACTAATATAATTATATTTAATATAAAAATCTAGTTTAATATAAATTTATAAAGGTAATTTTTTTAAATTAAATATATAAATTATATAAAAGGTATAAAAATAATATATAATAAATATATAAAAGGGTAGATTTAACTTAATACCTTTTATTAATTTAAAAAGTATTAAACCTCCGGTCCGTTTCTTAATTATTTATTATATTTTAAAGAATTATAATATTTTAATAAAAGGGGGGTATAAAAATAATATAATAATTATTATTTATTTTTACCTTTATTCTACTTTTTATTTATTTAAACTTTTTAAATAGTTTATTTTTATATTATATAACTTATATAATTAAGGTTTTAGTTTTATTTAAATTAAATATAGTTTAAAATAATATAATTTAATTAATTATAATTAAAATAAACTATTCCTTTATAATTTCTTTAATTTAATCCATTTTTATTATTGCTTTATAAATAATTTAAAGGAGCTTTAAAAAGGAGTTAGCTTTTTAAAATAAAGTTATTAAATTAATAATTTTTTTAATAGTTAAAACTTTAAAAACATTGGTAATAGCTATTATTATTACTTTTATAATTATTATTATTATTATTATCTTTATAACTATTAATATAGCTATAGTTAGAATTATTATTATAATTATTATTATTATATTCTTTATATTTATTTTTATAATTATTATTATTAATAGCTTAACTATTACTTTAACTTCGGTTTATATTTATAAGTAGTCTATTATTAATTTAAATATTCTTTAATTTAAGCCTTTTTTTTTATAGTTAACCTATTAATCCTTATTTATTAATTTTTAATATTATTATATTATATTAATTATTTTAATTTTAATTTTTAATAAAGGATTATAAAGATTTATTAATTCCTTTTATAAAAGTTTACTTAATTTTTAATAATATAATAAAGCTCTTTTACCCTTACTTTATTTTAAGTTTTAACTTTTAATATTAATTAAATATTAATTAAAAAGTTTTAAGTTTTAATTAATATATTATATAACCCTTTTAAATTATATATTAATATTAACTTATAAAAAGGATAATTAATATAATAAAGTTTTAATTTAATTTAAAAATATATTTTAATTAAACTTTATTTATTTCTTTTTTATATATTTAAACTTTCTTTTTATAATTTAATATATATTTTTATAATTTTTATCTATTTTATTATATATATAAAGAATTTTAAAGCTATTAATTTTAAATTTATAATTAGCCTTATAAAATATAGTTTTTAATTCCTTTACTTATTTTAACCATTTTAAATAAATAAATTTTATATTAAAGGGATTATAATTAAACTTAAAAAGTTAATTTAAATTAACTTCCTTAAAGGAATAACGTTTATAATAATATATATAATTTAAATATAATTAATATATATAATTATTTTAATTATACTTTATATTAAAGCTAAATAATAAAGGGTTATTATTATTAAAATTACCCTTTTTTTAATTTTAATACTATTATTAATTATTAAAGGTCTATAAATTATTAGAATTAAAATAATATTCCAATTTCTTTAAATTTAATATCTTCGAATTTTCTTTTTTTTTATTCGAATATAATTTGGAAGGGATATAGGTTACCTTTAAACTTTAAGCAACCTTCTTTCCTTTAAAAAGTTATTTCTTTAGCTTTACAATTTTAACTAAAAATTAAGCATTTATTTATTATAATAATTAAGCATTAGCTTTATTTATTAAATTAAAGTTATTAAAAGATTTTAATAGCTAATTTTAGGTTCGTTATTCTTTCGGAAATAAATTATATTAACTTTATCCTTAAGTTATTATTAAAAACTTTCCTTAATTTAAATTTCCTAAAAAAGCGTTAACTTTAATTATTTATTTATATATAGGTATATTATAATTAATAACGTTATAAATAACCTTAAAGGGAAGCTTTAAAATTATTATAAGTAGGTTAAATTTTAAAGGTTAGGTATAATATTGTAAGTTTTTTCAATTTTATAATAGGTATTTAATAAAACTAAAGCTTAAAGAAGGGAAGAATTTCCTTTAAAGCATATATAGAAAGGGTACATAATATATATAAAGTATATATATTTTAAAAGCTTTAGAATACTATAGTATAATAAAAAGTAAACTTTATTATACTTTTTACATTTTTTTAAAAATTACTATAAGCTTTATTTATTATTAAATCTTTTAAATATATTATTTTTATAGCTTATTTATTATTAATAGATTAACCTATTCCTATTAACTTTATTAATAGTATATTTAATTTAATATCTTTAATATTTAAAGGATTTATATAAAAGTTACCTTAAGGTAATACTTTTTAAAATAAACCTAATATTAAAAATATTAATATTAAAGCTATAAAAAAACTTTTAAATAATATATTAAAGAATAACTATTTAAAAGAAATTATAAAAGCTTTATTTATTATTATTAATAAAAATTAAATTAATAGCTTTATAAAAATATTAAAAATAATATTAATTATTAATAATAATATTAATATTCCTATATTTTTAAACCTAATTAGCTTTATTAATTTATATATTATATTATATTTTATAATTATTAAAATTAATAAATTAATAATATAATTAACCTAATATAGAAATTATACCTTTATTAATATAATTAATAGGATAAAGAAATTTATTATATTAAAGAATATAATTTATTATTTAATAATTAATATAAATTTAATTTTTATATTATACTTTATAGGATTTAATATTAAATTCCTTTTTTAAAATAATAAAACTTATATTTTAAAGGGGGATAATATATTTTTAAAAAGTATAAAATATAATAGCCTATATATAGTTAATTAATTTAAATTAAATATTAAAGCTATTATTATTACTTTTATTACTTAATCCTTTTTTAATTTTAAATTTATATTATAATATAAACGTTTTAAATATATTAGTAAATTTTTAATTAAAAAATTAATAAATATTAAATATATTAAACTTTAAAAATTAATTTATATATATAAATATTATGTTTAAACTAAAATAAAGGAAATATTTTATTTAAAAAAGCTTTAATAAGGTAATTACCTATTAGAATTATTATATATTAATATTATAAATATCTTTAAAGTCATATTTAAAAGCTATAAAGGTTTTATATATATTATTATTATATATTATAATTTTATAAAAATAATATAAGTATTATTATTTAAAAGTAAAGGAAAATTTATTTAAGCTTTTAAATCTATTTTTAAATATTATAAACGTTTTAAATAAAGGTATTATATATTTATATTTAATAAAGTTAAAAAAAATATTAATAAGGAATTTAAATATATATATTAAAGTTAAAGAATTTAAATATTATTTATTATTATATAATAATATTAATAAAGTAATATTTATAAAAAAGTAATAAAAATATATAAATTTATTATAATTCTTATAATAATATAAGTTATAAATAATAGGATATTATAAAAATATTAACTTATTATTATTTAAATAACCTATTATATAATAATATATTAATTTAATAATTAATTTAAAATATTATTATATAAAAAATAATATAAATAAAAGTTTATTTATAATTATATAATAATAATAAAAATTAATAAAAGATATTTTTAATTAAATAAAAAGGGATTAATATTTATTAAATAAACCTTACTTTATAAAATATTAAGTTATTAAAATTAAAGTTTTTATAATTATATAATCCTTTTAAAGAATAAAAGGATTATAAATATTAATAATATAAGCTTTTTTTAAAAGATCTTTTACCCTTTATTTAATTTAATTAAAATGGTTAATAAAAGAAAATAGGTTTAATAAAGCTTTAAAAATAAAATTATAAAAGACTTTAAAAAATTAAATATAATAAAAGAATAAAAGTTTAAAAGTTTTCTTTAAATTGGATTAAAAGATTATATATTAATTTAAAAAAAAAGAAGATTAAACTTTATTATAATAAATATTATATTAAGTATTATATTAATTATTATTTTATATATTATATTTAAAGCTTTAATAAATAAATCCTTTAATAAAATTATTAAAAACTTTAATAATATTTTAAAGCTAAATAATAATAATAACCTTAATTATTAAAAAATATTATTTAATAATATTAAAAATTAAAATACTTTAAGTATTATATTTAATATAAAGTTAAAAATTAATAATAATAATAATAAAAGTATTAAGTTTAAAATATAAGTTTTAAAAAAAATATAAGGCTTATATTATAACTTTATTATAATAATATATATTTTATAAATTATAGCTATTAATTATTTACTTTTTATTTTATTATTATTACTTTAAAAGTTATTAATATAATTAAAATTATTAAATTAATTAATTATAAAGCTATTAAAAGAAATTTATATTAAAATAAATAGTTAAAAGTAATAGGTAATAAATATAATTCCTTAATTAATAATATTATTTAGGATTTTATATTAATATTATTTAATATAAAGGTATTATTTAAAAAATAAGTTTATAAATTTAAATAAAATAAGTTAAAAAAAATAATTAAATATAAGGTTAAATAAATAATTAAAAGATTTAAATAAAGAAATAATATAAATTATAATAAGATATTTACCTTTATAATAAAACTTATAAATTATAAAATATTATTTATAATTATTATTATTTTAAATTTTAAAATTTATTAAATAAATATAAAAATAATATTTTTATATAAAAAAGTATTAAAGAATATTTTTATTAAATAACTATTAAAATTTATAAAGGACTTAAATATAGTTTATAAATTTAAAAAGGCCCTTTATAAATTTAAATAAATACTTTATATATAATATAAAACATTAGTTATATTTTTAAAAAGCTTTAAATTTAATAGTTTAAATTTAAATATTAGAATTTTTATTTAAAAAAATTATTATATTATTATTTATATTAATAATCTTTTAATTATTAAATTTAAAATATTAAAAATTATAAAGATTAAATAAATA
>NW_025953729.1:0-6148 GCF_022495145.1 Xylaria bambusicola | reverse complement strand
AGTTATTAATTTTAAAAGTTCCAATAATATATTTAAAATAATTATATTACTTTACCTTTATATTTCCTTTATTTTAATATATATTATAATAACCTATATATTATAATAATAATAAATATTTATAGTTTATTATTATATAAAAACTATTATTATAATACTTTTATTTATTTATATTTACTACTTTTTTTAATTTTATTTATTTTAAAAGCTTTAATAATATATTTAGAATAAGTATATTACTTTACCTTTATTTTATCTTTATTTTAATATATATTATAATAACCTTTATAATATAATAATAATTAATATTTATTTATTAATATATATATATTTTTTTAAATTTATTTATTTTAAAAGTTTTAATAATGCATTTATATTAATTATATTATTTTATATTTATTTTCCCTTTATTTTAATATATATAATAATATTCTTTATATTATAATTATATTATATATTTATTATTATATATTTATACTTTAAAGTTTTATTTTTAATTAAATATTAAAAAGAAAAATTAAATATTAAATAATTAAATATTTTAATCTTTAGTCTTTAGTTTAACTAAAGACTAATTTAGTCATAATTAAATTGGTTTTAATCACCTAAGTGAGTGACTAAATTAATCTTAGTCACCTGAGTGAGTAACTAATTTAGTCTTAGTTAAGGCTATAAGTGACTAAAGACTAATTTAATCACTTATTTAGTCACTTTAGTCTGACTAATTACCAACCCTGGTATAAAATAATATAAAAGATTTTTAAATTAGCTTAAGTTTATTTATTAATTTTTATTAATTTATTATATATTTAATATATATTAAATAATATATAATATATTTAATTATTTACTTTTTAACATTATAAATAGTAAAGTTATTTAATTTATATAATATATACTTTAATTTAAAGTAATAATTATTATTATAAGCTATTTTAAAGATATTCTATTAATAAAAGTTAAATATATAAAGTTTATAGGTTCCATTTAGGTAAATAAAGTATAATAAACTATTCTATAGCTTATAAAAGAAGGTAACTATTAGTTATAATAAATAGGATTTAATAGTATATAGCTTTTTATTGTTTTTTTAACTTCTTTTCTTTAAAGTAAATATATAAATAACTTCTTTATGCCTTTTAATTTTAGTTAAAATTTTATTAAACCTTCTATTTTAATTATATCTATTCGTTAAATACTTTTATTATTCCATTAATAATAATATTTAAATTATAATAATATATATAAAGTTATTTATAATATCTTTAAGCTTTCCTTTTTTTTTGTTTTATACTATAGCTTTATTATATTTATTTAATTTAATTAATAATTTAAAAAAGGCATTTAATATAAGGTTTACCTACTTAGGAATATAGTAAATAGTTATGGCTCCTAGCCTTAGGCTAACTATACGGGTATTCTATTCAGTATTCAGTATTCAGTAGCTTAGTCAGTAGCCCTACCGGACTTCCGGAAGCCTATTCAGCCTACCATAGTGTATATAGCCTAGTTGACGAAGGTTATAACCTGGCAAGTCATCCTTTACTTCGTCACCATATAATTAATAGTATATTTCTAATATTCACTAATAACATTATATATTACGCCCATCGTAACAATTGTATAGTCCTTGGTCCGGATAGCCCCCTTTATGGCTAGGCTTCGTACAGTAAAGATACCTTTTTGTACAGCCCTTTCGCATACATTCGGAAGTTCCTTTGCTCTTTAAATCCAGTCAGCCCCCTTCGCGGCTGAACCCCTTTCAACCCCCTTTGCGGTTAACTATTCGACCCCCTCTACGGTTAAATTTACCTTTAAGGATTAGCTAACGTATGCCTACGTAACTATAGGAAAGCTTTTATACAATAGAAGTTTGTTATATTAAGCTATATATTGTATATAATTTTAATTTAATAAAGCTTTTGTGTAGCTCCTGCCCTTACCCCTTTGGTACTCTTTGTTGCTACCAGGCCCCCTACGCGGCCACCTATTCAACTAACCCCCTACGCGGTTAACCCTACCCTGTAGCCCCCTTTACGGCTATAACCTTATTCAACCCCCTCTGTGGTTACCCATTCTGGTTATACCCTCTTATATAGCTAAGCTGGTTTTTTTATACTAAATTAACTATATGGTATTTAGGATGGCGGACCAAATCTTTAATGTAAACCAGGTCCAGGCCCTCGTTTAAACGGCTATTTCTTACACTATAGCTGACCTAATACGAGACTTTAACGCCTAGTTCGAATAATTAAAGGCTATTTATATAGCAGAATTAATAGAACTCCAAACTATTTAAAATATAGCTATTTTAGCTTTTTTATACTAATACCTTTATTTAATATTATTAAACCCCCCTTTTTTTATAGGTCCTTAAAAGTTTAAAGTTTAATTATCCCTTTTAAAAGGTAAATTATATATTAATAGTAAAGCAATTAAAAGTTTAAAAGTTAAATTTATATATATATATAAAAGGTTAGATTAAAAAGTATAATAGATTATATAACTATAATTATTTATTATTAAATTTAATATATAGGACTTTTTTAAAATAACGGAAACCTTATAGTAAATCTATTATAACCTAAATAAAATTATATAAGTATTAAAAAGGTTAAAAGCTTTATAGCTTAAAGATATAAATTTTATATCTAGTTTCCTTACTATTTAAAAGAAGAATTTATAAGATATAGGTATTTAGGAATAATTAAACTTCCTTTATATTTAAAACCTTTATTTAGCCCTATTATTATACCTATAGGGTAAGTTAAATAAACGTAAAGCTACTCCTATTATATATAATAAATTTATTAAGTTATTGCTTTAATTAGATTAAGGTTAAGGGAGTAGTTATAAGCTAGTTAATATAAATTCTAATATAATTAAAGGTATTATTCCTATGGACCTAAGTGCCCTAAACGTAATTGAATTGAACTAAATTGAAAAGATATTACTTGATTGCGAAACGACCTTTATTTTATTAATCTGGACGTTTATAGGACAAATGGCTACTAATTCTACTAAGCAAGAACGTTTAGAATGTTGAAATTGTAATAAGTACGAACGTTATAGCGGATTAGACTATACGGTAATTAATTATAAATTGCTACCCTAAAGGGAATACGTTAAGTTTTATAAACTAAAATAATAGCTATTGTTTTCGAAGTTATTAAAGTTAATTTCATACCTATTTTTAGGTATTTGTAACCTTTGCGGGGGCAGTCACAGCTTCTAGCCTTAGGTTAGCTATACGGGTATTCTATTTAGTATTTAATATTCAGTAGCTTAGTTAATAGCCCTACTGGACCTTCGGAAGCTTATTTAGCCTACCGTAGCGTATATAGCTTAATTGACGAAGGTTATAACCTGGCAAATCATCCTTTACTTCATTACTATACAATTAATAATATGTTTCCAGTATTCACCAATAACACTGCACATTGCGCCCGTTATAATATAAATGTTTAAACTAAATTATAATAAATATATTAATATAGTGATTAGCTTTATATTTAATTTAATAATATCTATTAAATATAAATTAATTTATATAATAATACCTTATATAGCTTAATAATTAATTAATATTACTATTAATATTATATATAATTAAAGGTATATATAAAATTATTTATATATTTATATTAATTTAGCTATTTTAAATTTAATAATAAAATAGGTAAATTCTATCTTTATAAGGATTTTGCTTAAGAATATAATTAGGCGGATAGAATTAATAGTTAATTAATATCTATTTTAACTATCGTTTAAATAAAATATTATAATATTAACGCTCCATTTATAAGATAAATCTAGTTTAATAAAGGTTAGTTTTAATAGGTCCTAATAAGTAAAATAGCTAGGTTTAATTAGCTAAGCTTAAAATAATTAGAAATTTTTCTTTTCCGCTTTTATAGGTTTAAATATAATTTTTATAGTTTATTTTTTTTAAGTAATTATTATTATTAAAATGGTACCATCTTTATAACCCTATATAAATAAGAATATTTTTTACTTTTAAAGGGGTAATAACTTTTATTAATATTAAGGAATAAACTTCTATAAAAAGCTAACCATATTAATATATATTTTTAACGTTGTTAAATTTTTTAATTAATTAATTTTTATAATTACTTATACTTAATTAATTATTATTATTATATTAAAACTATTTATAAAGAAATTAAATAAATATATATTAAAATAAGTAAAAAAAAATTTAATAAGATTTAAGCTTAAACTAATATTATTAAACATTTAAAGGATAATATTTAAATATTAATAATATTATTTAAATATATATAAAAAAATAACTATATTATTAATATATATAGCGGTATATTGTAAATATAATATTAATTTTCCGTTTATAAATTGTTATATATATTTTAAACGATTATAATAACCTATTAATGTAATATTAAATACTTTAAATCCATAAAGGGATAAAATAATTATATAATTCTAATATTTAAGCTAAATAGGCAATTAATAAAAGAAACTGGAATAATTAATAACTATAATATAAAAATAACCTTTAATTTTTATAATAACCGCTTTTTATATAGGTAAGGGGTAATAATTTAATATTATAATTTAATTTAAAAATTATAAGTTTATAACTATATAACCCTTATAAACTCCGCCTACTATTTATTATATAATAAAGATTAAGTAATTAAAAGGGGTTAGTTTTAATATATAGTTTAATTTACCTTTATTATATATTTTATTTAAAGTTTTATTAATAACTTTATAATCCTTAATATTTAATATTAGGGTTAGTAATTAGTTAAACTAAAGTGACTAAATGAGTGACTAAATTAGTCTTTAATCACTCACTTAAATGACTAAGACTAAATTAATCACTCACTCAAGTAACTAAGACTAATTTAATCACTCACTCAGGTAACTAAGACTAATTTAATCACTTACTTAAGTGATTAAGATTAATTTAATTATAACTAAATTAGTTATAATTAAGACTAAATTAATCTTTAATTAAATTAAAGATTAAAGATTAAAATATTTATTTATTTAATTTTTAATTTTTACTTTTAATTATAATTATATAATATATAAATAAAATATTATTTATTATTTAAATTTATAAAGTTATATATAATATTAAGATATTTATATTTAATTAAAACTATTATTTTAATAATATTAAATAGATGTAAACCTTTAAACTATAATTATTATTTTATTAATAAATATATTTTAATATTAATAAAATAAAGATAAAATAACTTACTATTTAAAATTGTAAAGTTATAAAGTTATAAATTTGTAAAATTATAATATTAAAATATTTATATTAAATTAAATTAATATAAACCTTTAAACTATAACCATTATTTAATTAAATATTATATTTTAATAATAATAAAATAAAGGTAAAATAACTTACTGTTTAAAATTATAAAGTTATAAAGTTGTAAATTTATAAAGTTATAATATTAAAATATTTATATTAAATTAAATTAATATAAACCTTTAACCTATAACCGTTATTTAATTAAGTATTATATTTTATTAAAATAAAATGAAGGTAAATTAACTTACTGTTTAAAATTGTAAAATTAAAATATTAAAATATTTATATTAAATTAAAATTATTATTTTAATAATATTAAATTAATATAAACATTTAAACTATAACCGTTATTTAATTAAATATTATATTTCAATAGTAATAAAATGAAGGTAAAATAACTTATTGTTTAAAATTGTAAAGTTATAAAGTTATAAAGTTATAAATTTGTAAAGTTATAATATTAAAATATTTATATTAAATTAAAATTATCATTTCAATAATATTAAATTAATATAAACCTTTAAAGTAATAAAATAAATAATAATAAATAATAAATAAAAGGAATAATAATAAATAACTAAATATTAAATATATAGATAAAAAATAAACTAAAAAGTAATAGAATTATAATATATTTATAAATTAAAGTAAAAGGAACTTAGGTACATATTAACTTTAAATTAATAATATATATAAAATAATATTTAACCCTTCGGATCTAGTTTTAAAGTAAGTTTTAAAGTTAAATTATTTTATAATTAATTATTAATTAATAATCTTTATTTTTTATAAAAGAACTTTATTTTCCTATTAATATTTCCTTTTTAT
>NW_025953728.1:0-6376 GCF_022495145.1 Xylaria bambusicola | reverse complement strand
TAATTTATAATTTATTTATTTATTATTTAACTATTTTTTATAATTATAATCTTTTAATTATTTAATATATTATTATTTTTATATTAAAGTATAAAGTAGTTTTTTTCTATTAAAATAATATATAGTAAAATAATTTAACTATATAATAAAATTATTTAAATAACTATAAATTATTTTAAATTATTTAATTAAATAGCTTATAGTTTTTATTTATATTTAGCTAAAGTTATAATTATTTTAAATATAATTTTACCTATTATAAATTTAGTTTTATTAAAGTTATAAATATTTTTTTTAAAATGTTATTTTTATTTATTATTTTTTATATAAAGATAAATTAAATATAATATTTAATTAAATTTTTATTTAATATCCATTAATAATTAATTCTTTAATTAAAATATATTTAAATATTTAAAATTTATTATATAAAGTTTAATATTTAGTTCTTTTTAATTAGCTTTTAACCCTATAATATTATTAATTAATTAGCTATATCTTTTATATAAATATATAAAGGTAGAAATAATTTTGCTATAAAATTAAGGATATATTATATAATCGATTTTTTTTCATCCAAAATTAATTAAGCTTTTAAAGGTAAGATTTCGTTTATTAATTTAAAACCTTTTATTTAAAGGATAAATATTATATAAGGAATATTATAAATAATAATAATATATTAAATAAATAATTTTAAGTTTTATTTAATAATTTAAAGTATAAGCTATAGGTTACTTTTTTTATAAAGGGTTTTTATAATTATTAGTGGAAAATTGAAGGATTTTTTTTATATACGTACAAAGGTTAAAAATGTGGCCAGGTTAATTAGGTAGCCAGGTTAAGTAAGAAATGCATTATTATTTAATTAAATATTATATTTTAATAATAATAAAATAAAGGTAAAATAATTTACTATTTAAAATTATAAAGTTATAAAGTTATCAAGTTATAATATTAAAATATTTATATTAAATTAAAATTATAATTTTAATAATATTAAATTAATATAAACCTTTTAAGTACTAAAATAAATAATAATAAATAATAAATAAAAGGAATAATAATAAATAATTAAATATTAAATATATAAATAAAAAATAAATTAAAAAGTAATAAAATTATAATATATTTATAAATTAAAGTAAAAGGAATTTAGGTATATATTAACTTTAAATTAATAATATATATAAAATACTATTTATTTAAAATAATATTTAACCCTTTAGATTTAATTTTAAGGTAGATTTTAACTTTAAATTATTTTAAAATATAAAATAATATTTATTTAAATATTATTTAACCTTTTAGATTTAATTTTAAAGTAAATTTTAAATATAAATTATTTTAAAATATAAAATAACATTTATTTAAAATATTATTTAACCTTTTAAATCTAATTTTAAAATAACGTTTAAAGTTAAATTATTTTATAATTAATTATTAATTAATAATCTTTATTTTTTATAAAGAAACTTTATTTTTTATTAATATTTCTTTTTTATTTATCCTTATATATTATTATTTAATATTATTATTATTTTTTAATAAAATAATATATATATTTATTTATATTTTTATTTTTATATTTTTTTTATTTCTTTTAAATTTATTTTTTAATAAAATATTTATAAAATAGCTACTTTTTTTAATATTTTTAATAATAATTATTTTAATTTAAAAGTTATTATTATTTTTAACAGCTTAATTACTTTTAAAAAGCTAATTATTTTTAAAAAACTAACTTTATTAATTAACTTTATAATTAATATTAAAAATTAACCTAAATTTTATTTATTATTATTTATTTTATTTAAAATTTATACTTTTAATAAAGGTTTATTTATATAAAACTTTTTACCTATTAATATAATTATTAAATAAAAAATAAAATATTATTATATATTATAAATAATATTTATTTATTATTTAATTTACTTTAATATTTATTTAACTTATTATTTATAGGTACCCTTTTAAAATTATAATTAAAGTTAAAGCATTTTCATCTTTTAATTTAATTTATTATTATAAAAAATATTACCTTATTATTTTTAATATAATCAATAAGAAAAGGATGATCTATATCCTTTAATAGAAAGGTTACCCACCGTGGATAATATTATAGGTCCATTCGTTTATTTCCGAAAGATTAGTACGACTTTATTTTGACAGCATTGCTTCCTAACCAACAGGGTTGGTAATTTAGTCACTTAGTCTTAGTCTTAGTCACAGGTTTGAATGATTAATTTAGTCAAAAATCAATAAAGTGAGTGACTAAATTAGTCTTAGTTAAGGCTATGAGTGATTAATTTAGTCTGACTAAAACTTTAGTCTAACTAAAGTGACTAAAGTGACTAATTTAGTCTGACTAAGAGTGACTAAAAGTTTAATTCTAGTTTTTTAAAAAACGTATTTTATTAAATATTATATTATATTTTATATAATATAATATATTTTTAATATTAAAATAATAATAATTATTTACAGTTTTTTACTATATATAAATTATTATTATAAAGCCTTTATTTATTAATATATATTATATTTTTAAAGTTATTAATTTTATAAATTTTAATTGTATATTTAAAATAAATATATTACTTTACCTTTATATTTCTTATATTTTAATATACAAAATAATAACCTTTATATTATAATAATAATAAATATTTATAATTTATTATTATATAAAAAGTATTAAAATAATACCTTTATATATTAATATATTTTATATTTTTTAATCTATTTATTATAAAAGTTCTAATAATACATTTAAAATAATTATATTACTTTACCTTTATTTTACTTTTATTTTAATATATATAATAATAACCTTTATATTATAATAGTAAGAAATATTTATAGTTTATTATTATATAAAAACTATTAAAATAGTACTTTTATTTATTATTATATATTTATACTTTAAATTTCTATTTTAAATTAAATATTAAATAATTAAATATTTTAATCTTTAGTCTTTAGTCTGACTAAAGACTAATTTAGTCTTAGTTATAACTAAATTAGTCAGACTAAATTAGTCTTAGTCACCAGTTTGAGTGACTAAATTAGTCTTAGTCACGGCTGTGAGTGACTAATTTAGTCTTAGTCAAGGCTGTGAGTGACTAAAGACTAATTTAGTCACTCATTTAGTCACTTTAGTCTGACTAATTACCAACCCTGCTAACCAATCCCTCTTAAGGTAGGGGTCCTTTAAGGCTCCCCCCTTTCGCCCTTACTATTCCTTTTACATATATTAATGCTATACAATAACCTTATAATGTATTAAAAAATAGTTATAATAGGGTTTATAGATGATATAAACCTCTTTATAGCTAACCTTTAAGTAGAACAGAATTATAAAGTCCTAAAAGCAGCATAATAAATATACAAAACTTAGGTAATAAGGTATAGGATAAAATTTACCCCCTAAAAAAGTAAACTTATATATTTCTTTAAAAGCTAAAAAGTATTTAAATAAAAAGTTAAACTTAAATAAATAATAGTATAATTAATAAATAATATAAAGTTCCTAAGGGTATAATTAAATAGGAACTTTAAATAAAAATAATATTTAGTTAAATTTAAAAAGAAGTTAAATATTTAAGCATATATAATAATTAAATTATAAAATTTAATATAAAGTAATAATATAATAAAAGTTAAATAGGTATATTTTATAATAATATAAAGCATTTTGATATATAATATAGTTATATAATATAAATAACTTAAGGGAAATAAATTAAAGGGTATAACTAGCTTTTTTAAAGGTATTTAAAATGTTTATATTAAATATATTATAAAGGCCTTTAAAGCTATATTAATATATTAATTTAAAATAAAATTAAATATACCGCTTATTAACCTATATTTAAATAATAAAGTAATAATAAGTAAAGGTTAATTAAAAAACTTAATATATTATAAAGTATTAATAAAAGCTATAATAAAGGTTAACTAATTTATATAAACATTTTAAAAATAATAAGTTAAAAGATAAATTAAAAGGAAACCTATAAATAAGATAGGAAATTAGCTATAAAGTAATTTAACTATAAACTTAAACTATTAATAAAATAAATAAATAAAGGAAAGAAAATTGGATAATACTTTAACTAAAAAATAAAAAAAGAAATAAAGTTATATTAAAATAGGATATAGCTACCTTATAATAATAAAGTAAAAGCTTAATAAAAAAAGGGTATTATAAAAGTTTTATAAACTTTTAAAGTATAAAGTAACTTTAATAATATAAATATAGACCGGAAAAATAGAATTTAAAGCTTTCCTATATAAAAGAAGGGTTTTAAAGTATTTAACCCCCCTTTATAAATATATAAAAAGTAAAAAAACTTTATAATATATAATTCTATAATATAAGCTATTAAAAAATAAAAGGAAAACTTTAATTAAAAAGTTAATTAAAATATAACTATAGATTAATAGGGATTTATAAATAATAATAAATAACTTAATAAAGATAAAAGCAATTATAAAATAGCTATTAAGTATTAGGAGGATAATCATATATAATAAGGTTAAAGGGATTAAGGAAAGTAAAAAAAGGGGAATATAAGGAAAAATAAACTTAAATAGGAAAGTTAAAAGGGCCCCCTTAAAAGTCCTTAAAAAAAGGGAAGAAGCCTTCCTTTTTTTTTTAAATAACTAAAAAATATAAGGAAAATAAAAAAATTTAAGCTTTTTTATTTTCCCTTTTCCTATTATATAGTTAAACAATATATATTAACTTATATAGGGCTAAAAAGTAATGAAGCAATAGTTAAAGGTTATATAGGGTTTTTATTCAGCTATTATATAGTTTTACTTATAAATATATAAATAGAAGGACCGTGCTATGTAGGCAATATAGTAGGTATATAATAATAATAATAATATTACTTTATTATTATTTATAATATATAATTAAAAAAAGTTAAAAAAAAATAAAGTATATTATTTAATTCTTTTATATAAAAATATTAATTAATTTATATTTCAATAAAAAGTAAATTAAAAATTAATTTTTTAATTATATTTATATTTTTTAATTTATAAAGCTAAAAATATATTTAAAATAATATAATTTTAAAAAATTAATTTATAAAAAAAAATAGGTTTTTTAAAAGTATTAAGCTTTATTATTAAAAATAATTTAACTGTTAATATTTTAAATTTTAAATTATTTAAAAATTTATTATTATATTATAATTTATTAATATTATATTTCTTTTTTTAGTTATTATTTATTATTTTTTATTAATTAATATAATAATAAATTATTAATTATTTATTAATATCAGGATTGGTAATTTAGTCACTTAGTCTTAGTCTTAGTCAGGAGTGACTAAATTAGTCTTAGTCAAGGCTGTGAGTGACTAATTTAGTCTGACTAAGAGTGACTAAAAGTTTAATTCTAATTTTTCAAAAAATATATTTTATTAAATCTTATATTATATTTTATAAAAATTAAATTATTATACCTTTATTTTTATATATTTAATATTAAGCTTTATATTTTAATAATAATAAATTTTTATAGTTTATTATTATATAAAAACTATTATTCTATTACCTTTATTTATAATTATATAATACATTTTTTAAGTTATTTATTTTAAAAGTTTTAATATAAGGATTTAAAATCATTATATTACTTTACCTTATTTTCCCTTTATTTTAATATAGATTATAATAACCTTTATTATTAAATAATAATAAATATTTATAGTGTTTTATTATATAGAAACTATTTTTATAATACCTTTATTTATTACTATATAGTATATTTTTAATATTATTAATTTTAAAAGTTCTAATAATGTATTAAAAATAATTATATTACTTTACCTTTATATTCCTTTTATTTTAATATATATTATAATAACCTTTATATTATAATAATAATAAGTATTTATAATATATTGTTATATAAAAACTATTAATATAATACCTTTATTTATTAAAATGTATTATATTTTTAACGTTATTAAATTTAAAAGTTTTAATAATACATTTAAAATAATTATATTACTTTACCATTATATTCCCTTTATTTTAATATATATTATAATAACCTTTATATTATAATAATAATAAATATTTATAATTTATTATTATATAAAAACTATTATTATAATACCTTTATTTATTAATATTTATTACCTTTTTATATTTAATTATTTTAAAAGTTCTAATAATGCATTTAGAATAATTATATTACTTTATTATTATTTTGCTTTTATTTTAATATATATAATAATACCCTTTATATTATAATTATAATATATATTTATTATTATATATTTATACTTTAAAGTTTTATTTTTAATTAAATAATAAAAAGAAAAATTAAATATTAAATAATTAAATA
>NW_025953727.1:0-6459 GCF_022495145.1 Xylaria bambusicola | reverse complement strand
ATTAATAAACTATAAATAATTATTATTATTATATTATTAAAAATATATTATATTATATAAAATAACCTTTTTAAAAAACTAGAATTTAACTTTTAATCACTCTTAGTCAGACTAAATTAATTACTTTAGTCACTTTAATCAGACTAAAGTTTTAGTCTGACTAAATTAGTTACTCACAGCCTTGACTAAGACTAATTTAGTCATTCACTTTAGTGATTTTTGACTAATTTAGTCACTTAAACCTGTGACTAAGACTAAGACTAATTTAGTCACTTATGACTAAGATTAAGACTAAGTGACTAAATTACTAACCCTGCTTAATATTATTAAAGTTATATTATAAAGCTAATATTATATTTAATTATAGTACCATTAGGTTAACCTTTATATAATAATATATAACTATTTTAATATCTTGGTTTCTTTTTTTATTAAATCCGTTTATTTATAAATAATAACTTATAAATACCGTTAATTAAATCCTTATATAACGTTATAAAGCTTATTAAAATTCTAATATAAACTTTATATTCCTATTTAAAATAATCTTTTAAAGTATACCTTAGTTATAAAATAATAATATTTTTATTAATACCTTTACCTATTACTTTACTATATAATATATATATTTAGGTATTAATAGACATTTTTTGCTAAATTTATATATTATTATTATTATTATATTAAAGGTATTAAAACTAGGTATCCTTTAAAACGAATCCTTTAATTTTACCTTTAAAAGTTTCATAATAAAGTTTATAACCATTATATAAAAGGGTATAAGGGGCTTTTTAATAGGCTTTAATTTACCTATAGGTTTTCTTTTATTTATTATTAAGTTAATATATTTTAAATAATATTTAATATATTTATATATTTATTATATAATATTATAAATTATAAAACTATTTAATTTATAAAACATTTGTTTTAAGCTAAAATAATATTTATTATTATAAATTATATATAATAAATCCTATTAATAAAATATAGGAATATATAATTTCTAAGAGGTATTAAAATATATTAAATATAAAAATCTATCTATATTAAATTTATATAGGAATAATACTATTAATTATAAAATATATATGATTATATTATAGGGCTGCTTTATTTTATTATATTATATAATAGCTTCTTTATATTATACTTTCTTTATTAAGTTTATTTAAGGTTATAACTTTTATAATATTTTTAAAAAATAAATATCTTTTATATAACCCGTTATAAATTACCTCTTCCATTTAAAATTTAACATTAATTCTATAAAGGTAATATAAATAAAATCGTTAATAATATTTTCCAATATACCCTTTTCTATATCATTAATAACTATATTATTAACTAGGTTAAACTTTATTAAGAATTAGGAAAAAGCATCTAGTACTAAATTTACTTAATTAAAAATATATTACACATTAAAATTAAATTATAAAAGGTATATAAAAACTATAACCAACTTTATATTAAGCTTAATAATATTTATTAATTATAAACTAATCTATTAAACAATACCCCTAATTATATAATAATTAGTTTAAATAATAATTAAAATAATATATAATTAAAATTAAACTTTAAAGTTATAATATATTTAAATTCGGCTTATAACCTTTAATTCCATTAATTAATATTAATTTTCTATTTTAATAAAAATTTTACTTAAAAATATAATTAGTTGGATAAAATTTACAAAAAGGCTCCATTTATCCTATCCATTATTTAAATAAAAAATTATAACTCCTTTACTTTATTTTTTAAATAAATCCAATTTAATAAAGGTAAGGCATAAATAGTCCCAATATATTAAATAAGCTATTTATATTAATTAATCCTATAGGATTAAAAAGCTTCCTTTTCCTTCTTAATTAATTCGAAAGCTACTTTTACTATTTAGCATTTTTATATTATAATTATATTTAAAATAGCTTTATTTATATATCCTTTTATTAATAGGGCGGTTTTTTTATCTTATAATAATTATAGTTTTTATTAATACTAACGTATAAATTTCCTTAAAAATTAATAAGCTTAATATATATTTTAAATATTAATAATATTTAAGGTTACTCCAATTTAAAAATTGCTTTAACTTTATCCTAAATTATAACAATATTAAAACTATCTATTTAAAACCCCAATAGGTAAACATATAAATATATAATAAAGGACTTTTTTAAGTTAAAGCTTAAACTAAAATCGTTAAATAAATTAAAAATAACATTTAAATATTATAAATACTCTTTTATAATATTAAAAAATATTATAACATTATTAATATAAACTATAATATATTTAATATAGGGGGCTAATTTTTAATTTATAAATCTTTATCTATATTTTAAACTATTTTAAAAACTTATAAAGCCTATAATAAAAACTTCCAAACCTTTAAACGTTATAACCATTATTCTATTTTGGTATAAAAGCTAAACCAATAACTAATAGAAAAAACTAATATAATTAACTATTATAATAAATACTACCCCTTTTATTTTAGCTATAATAACTTCCAATAGTAATAAAAGGTATATATTAAAAACAATAACTTTATTAAAAGCTTTTAAATTAATAATAACCCTTCCTTTTTAGATATTATTAACCAATCTTTAAATTATAAATACTAAATATCCAAATAATATAAGTTATTATATATATTCTATTTTTCTTTTATTATATATTTTATTAAAGGTATTATTAATAATTTTATAATCTTTAATATTTAAAATATTAAGTTTAGCTATAAACGTTATTTAATTCTATTAATCATTAATAAGGTCTATATATATTATTTCATCTTTATTTATTTTTATAATACCTTTTACTTTTTAAGTTTTATATTTATTTAAAAGCCTTTATAAATGCTTAATATAAATAAGGTTATATATATAAACGTAAATACCATCCTTTATTTAAATATAAGAAATATTTTTAGAATATTAAGCATTAAATAGAAATAACTTCCATTCCCCTTTTTTTTTAGGATAAATAAAGTTACGTATAACTATCCATACATTTTCAACTATAGCATTATTTAATTTTAAAGCTACCTACGCTTCTTCTATAAGGTCAAATTTATACAACATACAAAAGTAGGAATTATCGTTATTTAATACGTTTATACTTACTACTACCGCAATAGCTATAAAGTTTACCTTAACCCACATTATAATAAATAGGCCATCAGCTTTATAATTATAAATAGTACCTAATTTAATTTTTTAATAAATTTTAATTAATTTATTAATATTATTAATAAATAAAATAACTTTAACATTAATAAATAATAGCATTATAACTATTAATTTATTTATATAGGGCTTAAAAATATAATCCCTATTAAATCCTTCCTAATTAATATTAAAAAGGTTTATATATTTTATAAATATAAATATTATAATATATAATAAAATAATTATTATAAACGTTATTACCGCTTTATATTAAAATATATTACTTTTTTAAATAATTTTTATAAGGATTATTATATTTTTATAAATTACAATTATAATATTATACTATATATAATTAATTTAAATATTATATTTATTTAAAAAGTTTATATTTAAAAGTATATTTAGTTTTAAATTATTAAAAACCTATATTATTACTTTATATATATTTATTTTATTAATGTTATTAATTTACTTATAAAAGTATAAAGGTAGTTTAATTTATTCCTTTAATATAAAGAAGCTAATAATACTATATAAGGATAATATCTAATTAAATAAAAATTCCATTATAAGGTTTATACATTTTACCTATATTTTATCTATTATAATTATTAAATATTTTATATTAAAGCAAATAATAGTTTTTATTAAATTATTTTTAATTTAAGCTTTTATAAAAAAATATATATAAAATATAAAACTATTTTTATTTATATTAAATAAAGCTATAAGTTTAACTAATATTATATTAAAAACATTATTAGCTATAAAGATTTCTTTTATAATAAAGCAGGATTAAAATAGGTCCATTTTATCTTTATTAAATAGTTTAACTATATATTCCAAAGGTATATATTTATTAATAATATAATAAAAAAAGTATTTAGTTTTACTTTTTAATTAAATATTATAATAATAATAATATAAAGTAGTAAAGGTAATTTAACTATTAAATTTAAAAAAAATACTATAATTCCCTATTATTTTATATATCCTTTAATATAAAATGAATTTAAAGAATTATAAAAGTAATTAAATAAAATATTAAAAGGTAAAAAATTTAAAAAATTAATTAATTTAATTAAAGTACTTATCCTTTTTATTTTTAAAAAAATAAAGGTTTATATTTATATATAAACTATAAGGAATTTAATTATATTTTATATAAAAATTACTATACTTTATCCTTTATTTTAAAATTATTAAATAAAATCTTTTAAATAAAAATATTTATAAAAGTTAACCTAAAGGATACCTATTATTATATTTATATTTAAAAAGGAAATAAATAAAAAATAGCTTTTTATATTTATTATAACTATTATAAAATTTTAATTATATTTATAAATTTATTAAATATTTCTATTACTTTTTAAAACTATATATAAAAAGCATTTAATAATATTTTAAATATTTTTTATATTATTTATTTAAATAATATTTTTATAATTTTTATAAATAAGGAATTATATATAAAATATATTTAAATTATTATTAAAAGATTATAAAAAGTAGACCTTTATATTAAACCCTTTAAATATTAATTTTATTAAAAGAAGATTAAATTTTTAAGCTATATTATTTTTAATTAAAATATTAAAATAAATCCTTTAAAAATTAATATAATTAATTAATAGCTTATTTTTAATTCCTATAAAAAATTATAATAATTTTTAAAGTTTTATAACTTTTATTATTACTTTATAAATAGGTTTTTTTAAATTATATTATTATTAATATATTATTTAAAGAAAAATACATTTAGGATAAAAAAGGGTTAAATTTTATTAAATATAATTATAATAAAAGTATTTAAAGATTTTTAAGTTATATTTAAAGAGGTTATTTTTTTTATATATTTTAACCTTAAAAAATAAATATTATTAAAAATTAATTTTTTTAAAGTAACATTTATAAATAACCTATTTTAATAAAATAATTAAAATATATTTAAACTAATTATATTTTATTCCTATAAATTTTTTAAATAAAAAATATAATATAATACTTTTAATTAAAAAATGCTTATAATAATAAATTACTTTAAATATTAATAATATTATTTTTAAAAAAGTTATTTATTAATTAAAGTATTAATTAATTATAATAATCTTTAAATATTTATAAAAACTTTAAAGTTAAATAAAAGGTAAGCCTATTAATATATATATTTAACTCCTTTTAATTTTATTATTAAATATAAAGCAAGTAAAAAAAATAAAGCTAATTTACTCTTATATTATTTTAATTTTATAACTATTTTACCGATTAATATAAATATCCTTTTTATATTAAAAAGGAAAATTATTATAATATAGCAATTTAAAGTCTTTAATTTATACTTTAAAATATTAATTAATAAACTATATATTATATATATACCTATTAAATAAATTAATTTTATATAAATAATTATATATAAATAAATATAAATAGTTATAAATATTAAAAAGAATAAAAATCCGGAGCTATTTAAAAACCTAAGTAATTTAATTTTAAAGGTTTAACGGAAAAATCTTAAATGTTAAATAATTCTACGTTAATTTAAAGTTGGAAAGGCTATAAACCTTTAATAGTTAATAAAAAAAGACCTAGTTTATTATAAAAAAAAGGTTTATATTTCCTTTAAAAAGTCCTTTTATTTTTAATTTATTAAATTATATTATAATTAACCTATTATTAATTACTTTAATTAATCCTATATTTTAAAACTTTTATATTATAAATATTTTTGGAAAGATATATAAAATAATATTTAAAAGTATATAAAATCCTATACAATTTACTTTAAGATAAAGGTAAAATACTATTAAAAATATAGCAAATTAAATACTTTACTAATTTTTAATTAACCTATATAAGAACTTTTTATAAACTTTATTATAGGTTTATTTAAAACCTTTTATAAAAAAAATTAATTAACTTTATATTAATTATTATTAATAAATTTATTAATAATAATTATATTTATTTCTAATTAATATTATTATTACTTTAATACAGGGTTGGTAATTAGTCAGACTAAAGTGACTAAATGAGTGACTAAATTAGTCTTTAATCACTCATAGCCTTGACTAAGACTAATTTAGTCACTCAAACTGTTGACTAAGACTAATTTAGTCTGACTAATTTAGTCATGATTAAGACTAAATTAGTCTTTAGTCAGACTAAAGACTAAAGATTAAAATATTTAATATTTAATTTTTTAATTTATTATTTAATTTAAAAGAGAAATTTAAAATATAAATATATAATAATAAATAAAGGTAAAAGAAAGGTA
>NW_025953726.1:0-6629 GCF_022495145.1 Xylaria bambusicola | reverse complement strand
TATTTAAAATAATTATATTACTTTACCTTTATATTTCCTTTATTTTAATATATATTATAATAACCTTTATATTATAATAATAATAAATATTTATATTTTATTATTATATAAAAGCTATTATTATAATATATTTAGTGGATTTTTAAAAAACCTTTAAT
Organism: Xylaria bambusicola; assembly: GCF_022495145.1. Lineage (NCBI taxonomy): Eukaryota > Fungi > Ascomycota > Sordariomycetes > Xylariales > Xylariaceae > Xylaria > Xylaria bambusicola. Next base: position 6,471 of record NW_025953726.1, on the reverse strand, counting down.
AACTTTTTAGATTCGAACCTAATTATTAAATAAATTAAGCCGTTACGATTGTAAGTCTAATTTCTACTTAGTAAAAGGCTTGCATTTTAGGCGCAAATAGTAAATGCGAAGGAAAATGGAGGAATAGTAATAAATAACCCATTTATTAATAATACAATGGAAAATTAAAATAGACCTACTAGTAATGTAATTATAATATGATAGCTACTTAACGAGGAATAAGCTATTATTAATTTAAAAAGAATTAAAGGGATATTAAATAAAGTATTTAAATTAATATTATAGCTTATAATAAATAGGAAAGCGGAAAAAGGACTTTTTTTATAAAAAGATATAAAAAAGGTATAATTAATTTGTTTTATTTATAAATTAATTATAAAACGGGTAAAACTAAAATTAAATATAAAAAAAAAAAACAATACCCTAATTACTTAAAAAAACCTTAAAAAAGCTTTATAAAAAACCCTACATTAAATTATATATATAATAATAAACCTTTTAAAGTTATAAGCCTAAATAATAATTATTATATAATTAAACAGTATTAATAAAGCAATATTATTAAAGTATAATAAGGAAATCTTTATTTAAATTAGGAAATAAATAAATAATTTTAAAAAAAGGATATTAAAGGATATTATAAAGGTAATAAATATAATATTCCTTAAAAATAGTATTATTATAATAAAAAAGCTATATAATAATAATATAGTAATAATATTTAAAAATATAATATTAAAGGAAGTAATAAATAAAAAATAAATAATAAAGGCCTTTAGTAAAGAGTTAAAGCTATAATATAAAAAGGTAATTATAATTATAAAGGGGATCCTAAAGAATTAGATTTAAAAAATATATATAAACGAAGAACTATTATAATTACTTTAAAAGGAATACCTAAATATTATATATTATAAAAGGATAATGTTTAAAAATAGTAAAGTAAAGCTAATATTTATTATTATTTATATTATTAATATAATAATAATAAAGTTAATATATAATAATAGCTTTTTATAAAAGGTTTAACTTTTTAATTATAAACCCTTTTTATTAAAATTAAGGATTATATAATACTTTAACTACTATTAATATAAATATATTATAAAGTATTATAAAAAGGACTTAAACTATAATCTTTATATAATATTAAAACATTAAAAAGGAAAAAAAGAATATTTAATAAAAAAAGCTAATAGGAAAAAGAAATATATAAATTATAATAAAGCTTATATAACCTCAAATAAAGGATATAAAAGGGGAATAAAGGAAAGAAATAAAGTAAAAGTAATATATATATTATAATTTAAAAGCTTTTAAAATAAAAAGGAGGTAAAAGCTATAAATAAAAAAATAATTAACTTTAAGGCTCCTTTAGTATTAGCTTTTATTAAACTTAATAGTAGTAAATTATTAATAAAAAGGCTATAAATTAATAATAATATAAAAAAACTAACCCTATTATTTATTTAATAATATATAATATAGCCTTTTAAAATATTATAAAATTAAAAATTAATATAATAAAAGCATTTTTAAATATTAGCTTTAACTATATAATAATATAAAAACTTTTAATTAATAAATATAGCAATATTTATTACTTTAAAAATTATAATTATTAATTTATATAAGGAAAAGGTAAAGCTATATTATATATTAATAAAAGGATAATAATAAAGTTATTAAGAAGGAAATATAAAAAGGATTAGGTAAATGTAATAATAAATAATAGTAATTTAATAATAATAATTTAATTAATATATTTCCCGAATTAAAAGGGGACCAGGTAGTAAAGCTTAATATAAAAAATAAAGAGGAAAGGAAAAATGTTAGGAAAATACTTCTTTATAAAAGATTTTAACCTTTATTACTTATTTTAGGACCTATTAAATTATAAGAGCTAAAGGGCTAAAGAACTTTTAAAATTTATAATATAATAGGACTTTATATTAATTATACTTTAAAGGGAAATGATAAGATTAAAAAAAGGTTAAAGGGATTTAACAATAAACTTAATATAAATAAATAATAACGTAATAATAATATATAAAGGAAATTTAAAATAGCTAAAATTAAATTATATAGTAATAAAGGTTATAATAGCTTTAGGAATAATTTTATAAGGTTATTACTATTAAGTAAAAGGGTAAAACTAATTAAAACTAAATAAAAAGAAGGTTATAATAAAAGCTTTAATAAATATTATTAAAATAAAAGTTCTGTAAATTAATAATAAATTTAATAAAGCTTTTAATATATTTATTTTATAATTTATAAAAGTAATAAATAAGTTTATATTTAAAAAGACCTTAAGGATAAAACGAAAGGCCCCTATATAATAGTTATTAAAAGTAATAATAATAGAAAAAAGAGCTAAAAGAGCTTATTACTATTTTTAAAGTAAAAAAATTATAATAGCTTAAACTACCTTTAAAAAAAGGAATAGCTATTTAATAAAAAAGTAGTAAAAATATAAAAGTATAATTAAAGGAAAGCTTTAATAAAAATATTTAAAGATTTAAAAATACTTTAGGGTTTAGTTAAATAAATAAGGTTAACCTATAAATTAATATTTAGAATTATAGCTATATTATTATTATTTAAAATTAAAAGCAATTTTAATATAATAAATATATTTAAGGGGAAGATAATCCTATTAATAAAATGCTTTTTTTTAATACTGTTAATAAACCTATTTAATATTTTAAACAAAAACCTTACTTATAATAAATATTAATAGTTTAAAATAAATATTATAATAAGGGAAAAAAATATTATAAGGATAATTTAAAGGTTAATTTTATAAAAAGTATTAAAGGGGGACCTATTACCTAATAGTTTTTTAAAAGTATATAGATTAGCTTTAATTAAATAATTAGCTACCTTATATTCTATTAGCTTTACTTTAGGGTATTACCTAATTAAATTCTAATAAATAAAGGTAATAATAATTTTAAAGTTAGGAAAGTTAAAAAAAACTAAAAGGACCTTAAAGGGTTAATGCTTAATTATATTTAGTAATACATTAAAAAAGGTTTTAAAAAAGGAGCTAAATTGTAGGATAATAAAAGTAGCTAAAAAGGAGGGATTATTATTGGATAGTTAAATAGGAAATAGGAAGGGTGGGTTAATAAATATAACGATTAAATTAATATTAAGGATAGCTAAAATAACCTTTAATTATAAAGGCATTATATCCTTTTTTTAATTAAACATTATTAAAGCCTTTAATATAATTAATAAAAAAAGGATAATTTATATCCTTTAATAAAAGGGCTACTTATTATAAATAATATTATAGGTTTATTTATTTATTTTTTTAAGATTAATATAACTTTATTTTAATAGTATTATTTTTTAATTAATCCCTTTTAAAGTAAGGGTTTTTTAAAACTTCCCCTTTTTACCTTTATTATTCCTTTTAAATATATTTATATTATATAATAACCTTATAATATATTAAAAAATAATTATAATAAAGTTTATAAATAATATAAACCTTTTTATAGTTAACTTTTAAATAAAATAGAATTATAAAGTTTTAAAAGTAGTATAATAAATATATAAAACTTAAATATTAAGGTATAGGATAAAATTTACCCTTTAAAAAAATAAACTTATATACTTTTTTAAAAGTTAAAAAGTATTTAAATAAAAAGTTAAATTTAAATAAATAATAATATAATTAATAAATAATATAAAGTTTTTAAAGGTATAATTAAATAAAAACTTTAAATAGAAATAATATTAAATTAAATTTAAAAAGAAGCTAAATATTTAAATATATATAATAATTAAGCTATAAAATTTAATATAAAGTAATAGCGTAATAAAAATTAAATAGGTTTATTTTATAATAGTATAAAGCATTTTAATATATAGGGTAATTATATAATATAAATAACTTAAAGAAAATAAATTAAAAGGTATAGCTAACTCCTTTAAAGGTATTTAAAATATTTATATTAAATATATTATAGGGGCCTTTAAAGCTATACTAATATATTAATTTAAAACGGAACTAAATATATTCCCTATTAACTTATATTTAAATAATAAAACAATAATAAATAAAGGTTAATTAAAAAACTTAATATATTATAAGGTATTAATAAAAGCTATAATAAAGGTTAACTAATTTATATAAGCATTTTAAAAATAATAAGCTAAAAGGTAAATTAAAGGGAAACTTATAAATAATATAAGGAATTAACTATAAAATAACCTAATTATAAACCTATATTATTAATAAAATAAATAAGCAAAGGAAAAAGAATTAAATAATATTTTAATTAAAAAGTAAAAAAAAAGATAAAGCTATATTAAAATAAAATATAACTACCTTATAATAATAAAGTAGGAGTTTAATAAAAAAAGGGTATTATAAAAGTTCTATAGATTTTTAAAGTATAAAGCAGCCCTAATAATATAAATATAAATTGGAAAAATAGGACTTAAAGCTTTTTTATATAAAAGGAAGGTTTTAAAGTTCCTAACCCCCCTTTATAAATATATAAAGGGTAAAAAAACTTTATAATATATAATCCTATAATATAAACTATTAAAAAATAAAAGGAAAACTTTAATTAAAAAGTTAGCTAAAATATAGTTATAAATTAATAAAAACCTATAAATAATAACGGAAGATTTAATAAAAATAAAAATAATTATAAAGTAGCTATTAAGCATTAAGAGGATAATTATATATAATAAAGCTAAGGGGATTAAGGGAAGTAAAAAAAAAGGAACGTAAGGAAAAAAGAACTTAAATAGGAAGGTTAAAAAGGCCCCCTTAAAGGTCCCTAAGGAAAGGGAGGAAGCCTTCCTTTCCTTTTTAAATAACTAAGGAATATAAGGAAAGTAAAAAAGTTTAGGTTTTTTTACCTTCCCTTTTCCTATTATATAGCTAGATAATATATACCAGCTTATATAAAGCTAAAAAGCAATAAAGTAATAGTTAAAGGTTATATAGGGTTTTTATCCAACTATTATATAGTTTTACTTATAGCTATATAGGTAAAAGGACTATACTATATAAGCAATATAGCAAGTATATAATAATATAATATAATATATTTTTAAAGTTATTAATTTTAAAAGTTTTAATAATACATTTAGAATAATTATATTACTTTAATTTATTTTCCTTATATTTTAATATATATTATAATAACCTTTATATTAAAATAAAAATAAATATTTATAATTTAATATTATATAAAAACTATTATTATAATACCTTTATTTATTAATATATTTTATTCTTTTTAATTTATTTATATATTTATACTTTAAAGTTTTATTTTAAATTAAATAATAAAAAGAAAAATTAAATATTAAATAATTAAATATTTTAACCTTTAGTCTTTAGTTTAATTAAAGACTAATTTAGTCTTAGTTATAACTAATTTAGTTATGATTAAATTAGTCTTAATCACTTAAGTGAGTGATTAAATTAGTCTTAGTCACCTGAGTGAGTGATTAATTTAGTCTTAGTCACGGCTATGAGTGATTAAAGACTAATTTAGTCACTTATTTAATCACTTTAGTTTAACTAATTACTAACCCTGCTTCCTATAAATAAACTTAAGGAATATATTAACATTTTATATTATATTAAAGGCTTATTAATTACCTTTATAATTATTAATATAATTATAATTAAAATTATTATTATAATTATTATTATTATATCCTTTATATTTATTTTTATAATTATTATTAATAGCTTAACTATTATTTTAACTTTAGCTTATATTTATAAAAGGTTTATTATTAATTTAAATATTTTTTAATTTAAGCCTTTTTTTTTATAATTAGCTTATTAATCCTTATTTATTAATTTTTAATATTATTATATTATATTAATTATTTTAATTTTAATTTTTAATAAAGGGTTAATATATCTCCTATTTAACTTGGCTACCTAATTAACCTAGCTATATTTTCAACCTTTATATATGTATTTAAAAATATTTTAATAATTATTTATATAATTAATTTAAATTAATTTAAATTTAAATTGTTAAACGTTTTTATAACATTTTTATAAGTTTATATATTATAGCTAGGTTTATTATAAGCTTTATAACGTTAGGTATAAATCTCCTTTCTTTTTATATAATAATTACTTTAACGTATAATATAATTTTCTACCTTAAAAATACCCTATATTTCTATTTAATCTTTAGCATTTTTAATAATAAAAGATCCTTTATTTTATAATTTAATTCTTTTTATATAATAATATTTATTAAATTTATAATTTATTTTATAAAAGCTTTTAACCTTTTTTTTAATAATATAAAATAATATATAATATTAATTATATTATATATAATTTAATTTAACCTTTTAATAATAAATATAAAAGAGTTATTTTAATATTATATAATCCTTTATTTAATATATTTAAAAAGGGAATTAGCTTTAATTAAGTTATTTAAAGTTATAATTATATAAAGATTA
>NW_025953725.1:0-6631 GCF_022495145.1 Xylaria bambusicola | reverse complement strand
CTTACTCTACAGAGGCATCTGATATCGGCGACTCTCCATCATCAGCTTCGTTTATATCAATCATACCCATTGTGTCTAAACAGCTCTCAAGGAACAAGCTGTATTGTTTCTGGCATATTAACGCTCATCGGAAAACTCAAGATAATTAAGACTTAACTGTGCTGATCGATGCCAAGAGGCTTCGGACGGCGGATAAGTCGTGTAGCATAAGCTACTCAGATAAAGATGCGACATCAGTGAGAATTACTGGGAATGGGAGGTGCCTACAGTACGTAGTAGTCGAGATAAGCTGAGCTGACCACAGCAAGAACATAGCCCCTGTCGACAAGAGGAGCTACCTATGCCACGCTTACACAGTGCATAGGCTCAACTATACTGTATACACAACTGGCTAGGTACTTGCCTGTAGCCGGGAAGGAGGGGGCGTGAGGCCACGGATTGGGATGAAACACCACCACATCCTATTCAGTGCTAACATTCACTTACCTACTCGTCAATGGTCAATCAACAAAGTGTATACGTGTGTATATAGGTATCAGAAATCTTATTCGTAACAGCAAATCCAAGTGCTGCGTAGAGTGTCGTGCGTACTCTGTTGTAGAACAGGCTCTGCGTCGAATGACATCCTTGCATCCTTTCAAGACTCACACAAATGTCCAAAGATGAAGTGAGAGCGGGGTTGTCATGATTTCACTTAACATACTATATAGTACACAAGCGTCAGCTACGAAGTATTTTACGTACAATGTCTACTGCATCTTAGCCTAGTTCAACTTTGCAACCTTCCGCAATCTTCAACACCAACGTAGTAGTTTGCTTTTCGACGCCTACTAGTTCAACCGTTTCTCCGAGTGGAAGCGCAATATTCGGATACCTTCGAAAGATTCGCATGATGATATAAGCAGCTTCAGTGAGAGCAAAGTCCACTGAATGAACTGGGTTAGCGCTGTGCTACAGGGGGCAACCGCATGGACCACTACTCACTTCCTAAGCATATACGAGGGCCGCCGTGGAACGGCAAATAGCCGTAATTCTGCGTCGTTCGGTCCCGGAATAACGGCAGATCTTCATCCCACCGTTCTGGGCGAAAACACTCCGCGTCCATGCCATAGAGGTCTGGTCGTCGATGAAGGGTGTAGACACTATATGCGACAGCAGTGCCTTTCGGAATTAGAACCGGTGACTTACGATCGGTGCCCCCACCGGTAGGGAGTATCGTGGTTTTGGTCGATGTACGTGTATTAACAGGGACAGAGGGGTATAGTCGGAGAGCTGGATGAATCAGAATGTGACTAGTCCCCGCGTTGCATAACTGATTGGGACCTACTTTCTTTCAATATATTTTGAAGATAGTTCAAATTACGCAAATCCGACCTGCTTATATCCTCATCGCTCGCTGCTAGATTATTGATTTCAGCCCGCAGTTTCTCCATAACATTAGGGTGCCGGACGAGCAGGAAACTATAGGCACACAGTGGATTTTAGTTATGAATCATCTAGGAAGAAGGTCAGCTTACAATGTCCACGATAATAAACAAGCTGTTGTATCACGCCCAGCAGCAAGAATGTTAATGATCTGACCCCTAAGAGATGCTCTGTCGGGGCAAGCCTGAGCGACTGATTTCAAGAACACATATCTCCCATCACTCTGCCCTTCTGCATTTTCGCTTTCGGAAAGATTTTGGTCTATGATCTGGTCCGCGAACATGTGTACTTTTGCACATGCATCCCGCCACTTTCGTCCTCCAATTAGCCAATACAGATCTAGTAAGCGGAAGCGACTTGCAACATAGCTCTGAGCAGTATCAAACGCTTGGGCAAACGTCTGTTCCTGCGAGTTCTCAGGAGCTAGGAGACTGTTGATAGACTTCCCGAACAAAAAGGCCGTCGTAACGTCGAGAGTTAGTCGAAAGAAGAGGGGCTGTAGATCGACTACCCCGCCAGCCTTGGGCAATATACTCAACAGATGCTCGAGAGGTTGCTGAAAGACATGAAGATCTTCGTATTGTCGATAAACCAATTGAGGACGTAGTATTTCACGGGATCGTTTCCACTGAATTATCAAAATCAGTACCGCTTAAGAAAGCTCCACATTATCCCCGCGCGAGTAGCGATAGAAGATCAGACGGAGAACTCACTGCGTCGCCTTCTTGAGTGAAAATCCCGTCACCAAACATGGGAAATGTAATATCTCTTCTTGGGCCAAATGACCAATCTAAAAATGAGACGTTAGAGTCAATACGACTTCAACCATCACTCGCAGAGATCTGCTTGAACGGCGATGTTACCTGAGAAGTTGGTCGAAAACATTGCTTCGAGGTTTGCTGGGTCCACGGTCCCATACGCTGGTGTCATCAAGAACACCTGTTTTAGAGTATACCCTGTTTGACGGAAATGGAACAGAAAAAGCTCCATCAACCGATCTTCAGCCTCAGCCCTAAATATCTGTTCGAGACGGTCAACGCCGAAAGGCCGCTGATTTTCAAGTAATGGAGGGGGCAGACAGCCATGCTCATGAGCTAAGGCCTCCAGTGCCTGAACCAAATTAGCCTCTTTATATGTTGCCTAATCAGTAAATATACCATTGGCATTTCTCACCTTCAGTTGTCGCCTTGCCTTAAGATAGAGATGAAGGACTGCGAACCCAAATAAAAGTCCGAATAGTAGAAGATGCTCCATTATCGTCAGAACGTGATGAACTCAAATTGGATTCCAGGCTCATGAAAGAACCGCTATCACTTCAGCGTGGTCCAAAGTGGCGAGCGATAGTTCATAGAAACATGGGGCACAGTCAAATATGTAGTGGAATAACTTGAGGTGAACGGGTCGTAAGATGCTTCACGATATTGGCATCCAAAGTGTCATTTTAAGACACCAAGCTTAATAGTTCTATCTAAGAGACATAGAACCGGGGTACTAGAAGTATTTGGATGTCAGGTTTTGTAGACGCACTGTTTGGATTGTGGCTAGTATACACCACCTGTACATTGTTGGAAACAGCTGCAGTTGTCCGTGCCTCAATATCCAGGACATAGCAAGGGTGAAGACTGCTGGGTCGGCCAATATTTGTCTTGTACAGTCTCAATTGGTTGTGTGCTAGCGCTCTCAATGAAAAACCATGAGAGCACGGGCTGCCCCGATTGGTCTATTGTCCTACAGCCTGCTTGTTTTCGTGGTACTGTTAGTTCCAGGAAACCTTCTTGCAGACGGACCCCTGCTAATGGCCTGGCCAACCACATCTTGGCCTCTGGGGCCGCCTGGTTAGTTTTCTGACCTCGCAAACATGAGTACAGATAGGGCGAGATGTACTTGACGGCCTCCATTATATGCTGTAAGCGTAGGGAGCTCAAGTTATCTGCATGATTATGAAATGGCTCCCGATATGTCACCGTCTTTGTTTCGCACACGACCTACGTTGTCATTTTTGCTGTTTTTTGTGAATATTCCATGCCGGGGCTGTCAGACGCCGACAAAGTGCTTTCCATATCATGCGCCGGTCATCTAGCTTCTTTAGCGGTTTGCAGAGGGTGCATTCGAGATCTAAGAGCGATGACACCACAAGAACAAGCGGGGTTAACCATCACGAGGGTGCGGCCTTGACGGTGGTCTACCAAGGCGATAACCCAGAGATTGAGTGAGTACAACATTGCTACCTAACTGATCTCTCTGAAATATATTTGAAGAACCTTGCATTCACATTTAAGCGATGATAGTATTATAGCTGTTCATGGAATCAATGGGGACGCCGTTCATACCTTCTCGTCGAAAAGTAACAACCGCTTCTGGCTCAGTGACGATGACATGCTTCCTCGGGATGTCAAGAACGCGCGTATCATGACATATAGCTACCCGGCGTCTGTAACAGCACTCCTTGGTGGCACGTCGTCAGATCGCATCTTGCAACATGCGCAAACCATGATTGCCGAGCTTGTTGCAGATCGGGAGGTCAAGAACATCTTGTATGCTTGTTTTCTGCTGAGCTGACCCGTTTTCTTAGTTAGAGCATGCCACCGAGCGACCGATCATCTTCATCTGCCATTCTCTTGGGGGGATTGTAGTGAAACGAGTAAGAAGTCATCGAGTACTGTCATCGCGCTTCTCCCTAACTGCTAATCATTACGTATATAGGCTCTTGTGTACTCGGCGAGTCGGACAGCTAGCCATATCAAACATCTACGCTCGATCTACGTCTCAACATATGGAATGCTCTTTTTCGGTACTCCGCACCAAGGCAGTAGGAAAGCGAATCTCCTCACACCTGCACAGCGGATAATAGATATTCTTCTTCCATCGAGAATATTGGACACAGAAGCCCAGCTACTGAATGCGCTGAAGGAAGGTTCGGAAATCCTACAAGAAATCACAGACAACTTCGCACCGTTGATGAAAGATTTCAGAGTTTACTTCTTCTGGGAACAGGAAAAAACAGACCTAGGTTTTAAACTCGATTATGTGAGTACAACACCCAATACCGACACTTGGATCGCTCTACATACTGAGTGTAGTCCGTCCAGATTGTCAGCGAGAGTTCCGCAGCACCAATCATAGATAACACCGACCGAGCGGGAATACGGGCCGATCATAGAAGCATGTGTAGATTCACGTCGAGAAATGCGCCCGGCTACACGCTTGTTGCTTCAAGTCTCCTCCGCTACGCACGCGATGCTCCCCAGACAATAAGTCGCAGGTGGCGCAATGAAAAAGATATTTTCTTTTCGTCACGACAGCAACAATTGAAACACAGTGAATACCATGAGCTAGAGAGTGAAAGCGAAGAGGTGCAGCGGGCAGTTAAGAGCTAGTGTCACAATTGAATCTTAGGTAAGGGGTACGCATGAACCTTGGCAGATGGGTGTCAGACGTTCTCGGTATTGCACAAAGAATTCTTGTGAGGTTACTGGTATCTATTATTTGGAATCAGATGAGAAGCTGCGCATGTAGAAGGAGGAATTCCAGGTCTGCATTGGAAACTAGCCGATTGAAAACAACGCAAGTAGAATAACGAAGTCACCCTATCCCCCCTTGTGCCCTAAGTATTCTTGCTGATGAAGTCATCGCGAATCATAAAATTACAATTAACGAATCCCGGATCCCGAAGCTGCTCACGAATGCCACCCTTCAACTTCTCCTGACATTACACCACTTCTTATTACAGAGATGCGAGCCAAAGCTTGGACATGACAGACTACATTTCCTACAGGAGAAAGAACTCAAGCTCACTTAGGGCTGGAGGCCGCTATCCATAAATTCAATCAGACCAAATCGACTTCACTGTACCCTGTTATACACGCGAGTGATGCTTTCCAATTTTATGCGCACCCCATGCTACCGTATTTTCATTTCTCACTAGCTATTCTTGCACCTTTATCTCTACGAGTGTAATCTTGTCTTGTTATACTTATATATCTTCTCCTTCTCTTAAATCTTGAGCTGTTTAATGGCACCATGTAGATCAAATCATAAGGGTAATCTATACCCAGCATAATCCCAGAATTTAACATGTCAAACTGTCATGGATTGTCCTGTTCCTCCAATATCCCATACTGAACTCGCCTAGGTCCTTATACCTGCCGTGAACCGTGGCATGAGGGGCTATATTGTTTTCTGGACGGACAAACTAGCGATGGACCGTATAAGGCCCCAAGTTTGATCATCAACTAAAGTGTCGCCTGTCTTAAAAGATCTAAAAGAGTAGGTGCAACCCCGTGTATCTCGACCTTTAGCAGTGCTGTATGTTATTGGCCTCACCTATGAGCTGGGCAAAGCATGCCTTGAGAGGTTGTTGAAAATATTTATGCTCATGGAGTGATTCACGTCCCTGGACTCATGTAGGTTGACTAGTCTTCCAGCGTATCCTAACTTACGCGCGATCCTCGGGCGACTGCGGACATAGTACCTGAGGAGGTGTGGGCTAATCTTGCGCTGGACCCTGAGATTGTCGAGCTTGAGGAGGAACGAGCCCGGCTGAAGCAGGGTCACTACCGAATTGAAGGCCACCAGGAAGAGGAAAAGATCCGAAAGCTCTCCAATAAGATTCGCATCAAGCGTGCGCAGCGTAATAGGTAGGTGGTTAAGGAATACCGTACACATTATTATTATCACCGCCCTACCTGGGACATCGAAAGGCAGGCGCGGGGAGAAGAAAAGGAAGAATATATTGAGCCCGCTATTAATGTTCCTATCCTAGAGCGAGCGAAGTTGGCGAAGATTCTTTGCTACCAACCTGACGACCTAACTGAAGACGCGATCCTGCAATAAAGGATTGAAGTTATTGACCTTATAGTTGATCTTTACGATAAAAGAGAGACCGCTAAACACGATTGGATCCAATATAGAGCTAAAGCTTGCCTACCGATTAAAACTGAACTAGTAGAGATTGGATTCGGTTTTGATGATTTCCTTTTTCTTATGTATGCGGTAAAATGCCCAGATTATATCAGCGATGAGCGATTTTCTTTGGAGGAGTGTAGTTGAAATAATACAGTGTGAGTAGTACTATAGGTGAGGAAATACTGTATATTGCACTAAGGAACTCAGTTAGGGTTAGGGTTAGGGTTAGGGTTAGGGTTAGGGTTAGGGTTAGGGTTAGGGTTAGGGTTAGGGTTAGGGTTAGGGTTAGGGTTAGGGTTAG
>NW_025953724.1:0-7026 GCF_022495145.1 Xylaria bambusicola | reverse complement strand
TTAAATTCTATTAAATTCTATTAAATTCTATTAAATTCTATTAAATTCTATTAAATTCTATTAAATTCTATTAAATTCTATTAAATTCTATTAAAATCTATAAAGTTCTATGCTTAATAATAGTTATTCTATAGCTTTATATAAATTTTATTAAATTCTTTTTAATTCTTTTAATTTTTATTAAGTTCTATAAAGTTCTATGCTTAATAATAATTATTCTATAGCTTTATATAAATTTTATTATATTCTTTTAATTTCTATTAAGTTCTATATACTTCTATAAAGTTTTATGCTTAATAATAATTATTTTATAACTTTATATACTTATTAAAGCTATTAATAACTATAGAACTTTATAAAATTTAATAGAATTTTATAAAAAGATTATTAACTTCCTTTTAATTCTTTTAATTTCTATAAAATTCTATATACTTTTATATTTATTAATCATTAATAATAATAAAATTATATATTTTTATATATATAAAAAATTTCTACATTAATAAATTAATAATACTATATGTAGTATATAGTAATACTATTGTAGTATTTAGTAATAGCAATACTAAACTACAGTAGTATTAGTAAGTGCTATTACTACACTATATATAGTAGTAGTATTATTAAATACTATAGTAGTATTACTAATTTCCAACCCTGAGTATATTAAACTTTAAATATGGACCTTAATTGGATTTTTAAAAGCTTTAACTAAAACTTTAGTCTAACTAAATGACTAATTTAGTCATTCACTTTAATTATATATAACTTGACTAAATTAGTCACTTATAGCCTTAATTAAAACTAATTTAATTACTTAAACTATTGATTAAGACTAATTTAGTCACTTAAATCTGTGACTAAGATTAAGACTAATTTAATCACTCATGATTAAGACTAAGACTAAGTGACTAAATTATTAACCCTATTTATACATATATAAAAAAAATCCCTTATTTCTCCATTAATAATAATGGAAACCCTTTATAAAAAAAGCAACCTATAGCTTATATTTTAAACTATTAAACGAAACTTAAAATTATTTATTTAATGCATTACTATTATTTATAATGTTTTTTATACGATATTTACCTTTTAAATAAAAGATTTTAAATTAATAAGCGAAATATTACCTTTAAAAGTTTAATTAACTTTAAATAAAAAAATTAATTATATAATATAACGCATCTCCCACTTGACCTGGCCACCCAATTGAGCTGGCCACCTTAATAACCTATATAAAATCCTATTATTTTAATCTATAATAACTTTACGAATATTGATCGTACAATTTAATAATTAATACCTTTAAATCCGTTAGTTAAAGGAAAATCCAAAGGTATTTTTTACTATTTTTTAAAAAATTTATTAAGCGAAATATAAAGCAATACGCTAAAGGGGCGTTAAGTAAGGATTAATTTAACGCTTACTTTAGCGTATTGCTTAATAACTCCGTGAATATTAATTGTAAAAGTTAGTAAAGGGTACCGTTAAATAGCTCTTTTTATTACAAATCTAATAGTATATTTCATTATTTTATAAAATTAGTATTCATAGAGTTATTAAATTATTACGTGATTAGTGCATTGACGTTATTTATATGGGCTAGGGGGGTGGCCAGGTCAATTGGGTAGCCAGGTCAAATGGGAGATACGTTATAATTTAAATAATAGTACTAATAATATAAATATAATAAAAAAATAAAGGAAAATAAGGTAAAGATAAAAGTAAAACAATAGGTTATTAATTAAAACTAATTTTTAAAATTAATAATAATTAAAAAAAAAAAAAAAAAGTTAATAAATAATTAATAGGAATATATATATAAATTTTACTATAAAGGTAATATATAATATATATAATTTATAAAATAAATATAAACTTAATACCTATATACCTTTATTATAATAATACTTTATATAAATAAACTATATTAATATATTTATATAATTAAACTTTTTATTTTATATTTAATTAATAAATTAATTATATATTAAGTTAAGGATAATTTAATTAAAAAAAAAGAAGTAGTTATTATATTATAATATTTTAAGGCCTTTAAAATATATATATTTTATATATATTCTATACTTTTTTTATATATACTTTGAAAGAAATTCTTTCCTTTTTTAAACTTTAATTTTATTAAATATTTATTATAAAACTAAAAAAACTTATAACATTATACTTAACCTTTAATATTTAACTTACCTATAATATATTAATAGCTTTAAAAAATATATAAAGTTATAAAATAACTATTATTAAATATAAAACTTTATAAAATTTAATAAAACTAATAGATTTAATATAAATATTTATTAATTATATTATTTAAAATTAATTTTCTATTTATATAATAATACTTTATATTATAAATATAATTATTATATATAAAAGGTTACATTTTAAACTAAAATATTAAATAAATAAAAATTATAAGGTAAACTTATATTAAAAAATAAAAACCTTAATAAAATCTTTATATAATAAAATATATTATATAAAAAATAATAAAATTATTAATTAATATAATATATCTTTTATTTAACTTAGCTACCTAATTAACTTAATTATTTTAATAACCTATATAAAATCTTAATGTTTTAACCTATAATGATTTAATTAATATTAAGCTTATAATAATATAATTAATATTTTTAAATTTATTATTTAAAGGGAAATTTAAAGGTATTTTTTACAATTTTTTATAAAATTTATAAAGCAAAATATTAAACAATATATTAAAGGAATATTAAATAAGGATTATTTTAACGCTTACTTTAACCTATTGCTTAATAACTTTATAAATATAAATTGTAAAAATTAGTAAAAAATATTATTAAATAGCTTTTTTTATTATAAATTTAATAATATATTTTATTATTTTATATAATTAATATTTATAAAGTTATTAAATTATTATATAATTAATGTATTAATGTTTTTTATATAGGCTAATAGGGTAGCTAGGTTAATTGGATAACTAGGTTAAATAGAAAATATATTATTATTTATATAAATTTAAATTATATTATAAAAAAAAGTAATATTATTACCTTTTATATATTTCTTTACTTTTTTTATTACTTTTAATTATTTAATATTAAAATATTTAACCTTTTAAAATAATTATATAAAAAGTAAATTAAAAGCTTTATATAAATATATATTATTTATATTTAAAAGGAAGATTTTATAATTATATTTTTTTATATATTTAATAAAATAATTATTTTAAATAATATATAAAGTGGATTTAAAAAAATAGGTTTAATATTATATAATTTAAAATATATTATTAATTAATTAAATTATTTAATTATACTTAAAATTAATCTTTTATTCCTATTATTATTTAATTTTTATATAATTATAATTTTAAATAATTTAATTAAAGTTAACATATCTTCCACTTAACCTGGCCACCCAATTGACCTAGCTACCCCCCTAGCCCATATAAGAAACGTCGGTGCGCTAATCACGTGATAATTTAATAACTTTACAAATATTGGTTGTATAGAATAATAACGTATACCATTGGATTCGTAATAAAGAGAGCTATTTAACGGTACCCTTTATTAGTTTGTACAACTTATATTTATGGAGTTATTAAGCAATACGCTAAAGTAAACGCTAAAATAATTCTTGCTTAGCGCTAACTTAGCGTATTACTTAATATTTCGCTTAATAAATTTTATAAAAAATCGTAAAAAATACCTCTAGATTCCCCTTTAAATAATAAATTCAATAATATTAATTATATTATTGTAAGCCTAATATTAGTTAAGTTATTATAGGTTAAAACATTAAGATTTTATATAAGTTATTAGGATAGCTAAGTTAATTAGGTAGCTAAGTTAAATAGGAAATATATTAATTTTTTTTTAAATATATTAAATAAAAAATTATATAATATTAAAATAACTTTTTTATATTTATTATTAAAAGGTTAAATTAAATTATATATAATATAATTAATATTATATATTATTTTATATTATTAAAAGACAAGGTTAAAAGCTTTTATAAAATAAATTATAAGTTTAATAAATATTGTTATATAAAAAGAATTAAATTATAAAATAAAAGATTTTTTATTATTAAAAATATTAAGGATTAAATAAAAGTATAGGGTATTTTTAAAGTAAAAAATTTTATTATATATTAAAATAATTATTATATAAAAAGGAAAAAGATTTATATTTAATATTATAAAGCTTATAATAAATTTAGCTATATTATATAAATTTATAAAAATATTATAAAAACGTTTAATAATTTAAATTTAAATTAATTTAAATTAATTATAACGCATCTCCCACTTGACCTGGCCACCCCCCTAGCCCATATAAATAACATCGGTGCGCTAATCACGTGATAATTTAATAACTCTATGAATACTAATCGTATAAAATAATAAAATACACTATTAGATTTGTAATAAAAAGAGCTATTTAACGGTACCCTTTACTAACTTTTACGACTTATATTCGCGGAGTTATTAAGCAATACGCTAAAGTAAGCGCTAAATTAATCCTTGCTTAACGCCCCTTTAGCGTATTGCTTAATATCTCGCTTAATAAATTTTATAAAAAATAGTAAAAAATACCTCTGGATTCCCCTTTAACTAACGGATTTAACGGTACTAATTATTAAATTGTACAATCAGTATTCATAAAGTTATTAAAGATTGAAATAATGTAGTTTTATATAGATTATTAGGGTGGCCAGGTCAATTGGGTGGCCAGGTCAAGTGGGAGATGCGTTATAAATAATTATTAAAATATTTTTAAATATATATATAAAGGTTAAAATTATAATTAGGTTAATTAAATAGCTAAATTAAATAGGAAATATATTAATAAATATTAAAAATATATTATTAATTATAAGGTATTAAAGTAAAGGATAATTTATTAAGTTATAACCTTTATTAATTAAGCTATATATATTACAGTAAGTTAAATAAGCTTTTAAAAGTCCAATAGGGTTATTAATTAAATTATAAAATAAAACTATTATTTATATATTATTTATATAATTAATTTATAAGTTAAAAGCTATAACTATAAATAAATTATATAAAATAATTAAAAAGAATTATTTTAACTTTAATATTAAAAACAATAATATTAATAATTATTAATAAAATTAAAATTAATTTATAAATAACCTTAATAAATTTAAATTAATAATAAACTTTTTATTAAAATGTTTTAAATTTAACTTATTTTATAATAAATTAAAAAAGTTAATTAAATATAAATATTATTTTATAATTAATTTAAAAAATATAAATTATATATTATATTTAATATAATTATAAAAATATTAAATTATTTAAATAAATTATTTTAAAAAAGTTATAACTTTTAACCTTTAAATTAATAGTATAATTAATAGGTTTTTTAAAGGATAAATTAATAAATTAAATAATAATTTAATTAATAATTAAGTTAATAGGTTAAATAATAGTTTAATTAATAAATAAATTAATAGGTTAAAAAGTAGTTTAATTAATAAATAGGTTAATAAGTTATATAATAGTTTAATTAATAGTTAGGTTAATAGGTTAAAAAGTAGTTTAATTAATAATTAAGTTAATAAGTTAAAAAATAATTTAATTAATAGCTAGATTAATAAATTAAAAAGTAGTTTAATTAATAGCTTATACCTTTTATATTATATATAGTATAATTAATAAAAATTATAAATTAATAAATTAATTTTTATTTTAATATTATATAATTTATAATATATTTTTAATATTTATTAATAATATTATATACTATATTTATTATAATAAAACGTAATATTTTAAAATAAATATATAAAAATATTCTTTTAAAAAAAAACTTATAAATATATTATTAATTAAAATTAAATTTAATTTAATTATAAAACTTATTTTATAATATTAAATTTAATAAAAAAGGAAATTTAAAATAATAAATTATATATCAGTTTAATTATATATAATTTAATCCTTATCTTTATTATTAAATTCTTTTTCTTCTTTATTATATAATTTATTAAAGCTTAATTATTAATTCTTTAATAAAATTAATAATTTAACTATTTTTAAATTAAGTTTATTTTTATTTTTAATAATAATATTATTAATAATAATAAAAATTCGTTTAATAATAATAAAAATTTGTTTAATAATAATAAAAGTAATTAAAATAGTTAAGTATTTTTTAACTAAAATATAAAGTATTAAAAATTTAAAAGTATTATTTTTTTAATATTTTAAAGGATTAACCTATAAAAAAATTAATATTATAATATATATATATATATAAAATAAATAAATTTACTTTTTAAAATTATTAAATAATTTACTTATATTAATTAAATTAAAAAATAAAATTATATTTAAAAAGTTAAATATAAATTAATAATTTAATATAAAATAATAAATATTAAAGAAAATAACTTATAAATTAAATTTTAATTTAAATTAATAAATAATATTTTGTTTAATATTAAGATAAAAATATAATAACCTATTAAGTTTAAAGTAATTAACTTTAAAATTAAGGTTTAATATAAAGCTTAAAATATAACGCATCTCCCACTTAACCTGGCCACCCAATTGACCTGGCCACCCTAATAACCTATATAAAACCCTATTATTTCAATCTTTAATAACTTTACGAATATTAACCGTACGATTTAATAATTAGTACCTTTAAATCCATTATTTAAAGGGGAATCCAACAGTATTTTTTACTATTTTTTATGAAATTTATTAAGCGAGATATTAAGCAATACGCTAAAGGAACGCTAAGCAAGGATTATTTTAAGGCTTACTTTAGCGTATTGCTTAATACCTCCACGAATAAAAGTCGTAAAAATTAGTAAAGGGTACCGTTGAATAGCTCTTCGTATTACGAATCCAATGGTATATTTTATTATTTTATACGACTAATATTCGTAAAGTTATTTAATTATCACGTGATTAACGCACCGACGTTTTTTGTATGGGCTGGTGGGGTGGCCAGGTCAAGTGGGAGATGC
>NW_025953723.1:0-7603 GCF_022495145.1 Xylaria bambusicola | reverse complement strand
AAGCAATACGCTAAAGGGGCGCTAAGCAAGGATTAATTTAGCGCTTACTTTAGCGTATAGCTTAATAACTCCGCGAATATAAGTCGTAAAAGTTAGTAAAGGGTACCGTTGAATAGCTCTTTCTATTACAAATCTAATGGTGTATTTTATTATTTTATACGATTAGTATTCGTAGAGTTATTAAATTATCACGTGATTAGCGCACCGATGTTATTTGTATAGGCTAGGGGGGTGGCCAGGTCAAGTGGGAGATGCGTTATAAAATTTAATAAAAAGGTTAACTTTTTAAATATAATTAATAAGTATTATAATTTAATATTTTAATAATAAAGGTAGTTAAAGATTTTAAAAAATATTAAAGTTAAAAAAAAAATTAAACATAATAAATTAGGTATAAATTAAAACTATATATAATATTATTAATATAAAATATAAAGTAAACTTAATAGGATTTTAAAAATTTTAAATTAAGTATAAAAAAAATAAAATTAACTATTTTAATATAAAAGGAACTAAACATTTACCTTTAAAGTTAAAGAATTATTATACTTTATTATTAAATTATATATAAAATAAGGTTAAATTTAATAATTATTAAAATTAATAATATTATAAAGTTTTATTTAATTATTAATATTACTTTATTAAATATTATTAAATTATTTAATTATAAAACTTTTTACTTTTATTATAAATAATAAAATAAAGGTATATTATATAATTAAATTAAAATTTTATAAATATATATATAATAAAATTATATTAAATTAATTTTAATATTAAACTATATTTTATTTAAATTAAAAATATATATAAAAAAATATAAAGTAAAGTTATTTATAATATTAATTAAAATAAATATAATTATATTATAAATAATAAAGTATTATTTAATAATAATATAATTATAATTAAGGAAATATTTTTATTTAAATATAAATATAATATTATTATAATATATAATAAATTTAAAATAGGTATAAAATAACTATATATCTTTTTATTAAATTAATTATTATTATTATTATTATATACCCGCTATACTGCTTATATAGCGTAGTTCTTTTACTTATATAGTTATAAGTAAAACTATACAATAGTTGAATAAAAACCCTATATAACCCTTAACTATTGCTTTATTACTTTTTAGGCCTATATAAGCTGGTATATATTATCCAACTATATAATAGGAAAAGGGAAAGTAAGAAAGTTTAAACTTTTTTACTTTTTTTATATTCTTTAGTTATTTAAAAAGGAAAGGAAGGCCTTTTCCTTTTTTTAGGGACCTTTAGGGGGGCCCTTTTAGCCTTTTTATTTAGGTTCTTTTTTTTTTACATTCCTTCTTTTTTATTCCTCCTAATCCCCTTAGCCTTATTATATATAATTATCCTTTTAATATTTAATAATTATTTTATAATTGCTTTTATCTTTATTAGGTTTTTTATTATTATTTATAAGTTTTTATTAATTTATAGCTATATTCTAATTAGCTCCTTAATTAAGGTTTTCCTTTTATTTTTTAATAGCTTATATTATAAAATTATATATTATAACATTTTTTCGCCCTTTATATATTTATAAAGGGGGGTTAGGAACTTTAGGACCTTCCTTTTATATAGGAAAGCTTTAAGTTTTATTTTTTTAATTTATATTTATATTATTAAAGCCGCTTTATACTTTAAAAGTTTATAAAACTTTTATAATGCCCTTTTCTTATTAAGCTTTTATGTTATTATTATAAAGTAGTTATATTTTGTTTTAATATAGCTTTATCTTTTTTTTTACTTTTCAGCTAGGGTATTGTTTGGTTTTTTCCTTTTCGTTTATTTATTTTATTAATAGTTTGGATTTGTGGTTAGGTTGTTTTATAATTAATTCCTTACATTACCTATAGGTTTCCCCTTAATTTGCTTTCCGGTTTACTATTTTTAAAATATTTATATAAGTTAGTTAACCTTTATTATAGCCTTTATTAATATATTATAATATATTAAGTTTTTTATTTAACCTTTACCTATTATTACTTTATTATTTAAATATAGGTTAATAGGGGGTATATTTAATTCCGTTTTAAGTTAATACGTTAATATAGCTTTAAAGGCCTTTATAATATGCTTAACAGGGTTAGTAATTTAGTCACTTAGTTTTAGTCTTAGTTATGAGTGATTAAATTAGTCTTAGTCTTAGTTATAGGTTTAAGTGACTAAATTAGTTAAAATCACTTAAGTGAGTGACTAATTTAGTCTTAGTTAAGGCTGTGAGTGATAATTTAGTCAAGTTGTATGTGATTAAAGTGAGTGATTAAATTATTCATTTAGTTATACTAAAGTTTTAGTTAAGGCTTTTAAAAATCCAATATAGGTCTATATTTAAAGTTTAATATACTATAATAACCGCCTTTTTAAGTAGTATTTTAACCTTTAAATAGAAAAAAAACAGGTTAAAAATTTGATTTTATATAACCTATTTAAGTCAATTAGTTATGAGTGACTAAATTAGTCTTAGTCACCTGAGTAAGTGACTAATTTAGTCTTAGTCACGGCTGTAAGTGATTAAAGACTAATTTAATTACTTATTTAGTTACTTTAGTCTAATTAATTACTAACCCTGATGCTTAATATAAGCATTTGAAATACCTTTGAGGGAATTAGCTATACCCTTTGGTTTATTTCCCTTAGGTTGCTTATGCTATATAATTGCCCTATATATTAAAGTATTCTATATTATTGGAAAATATATTTGTTTAACTTTTATTATATTATTGCTTTATATTAAGTTTTATAGCTTAGTTCTTATATATATTTAAATGTTTAACTTTTTTTTAAGTTTAATTAAATATTACTTTTATTTAAAGTTCTTATTTAACTATACTTTTAAAAACTTTATATTATTTATTAGCTATATTATTATTTATTTAAATTTAACTTCCTATTTAAATGCTTTTTAACTTTTAAAAAAGTATATAAGTTTATTCTTTTAAGGCGTAAATTTTATCCTATACTTTAATATTTAAGTTTTATATATTTATTATATTACTTTTAAAACTTTATAATTTTATTTTATTTAAAAGTTAACTATAAGGAAGTTTATATAATTTATAAACCTTATTATAACTATTTTTTAATATATTATAAAGTTATTATATAATGTTAATATATATAGGAAAAATAATAAGGGTAAAAGGGGGGAGCTTTAAAGGACCTTTACTTTAAAAGGGATTGGTTAAGAAGTAATATTATTAAAATAAAGTTATATTAATCTTTTAAAAATAAACGAATAGACCTATAATATTATTTATAATAGGTAACCTTTTTATTAAAGGATATAAATTATTCTTTTTTTATTCATTATATTAAAGGCCTAAATAATATTTAATTTAAGGAGGAATATAATGTTTTTATAGTTAAAAGCTATTTTAGCTACCTTTAATATTAGTTTAATTACTATATTTATTAACCTACCTTTTTTATTCCTTATTTAGCTATTTAATAATAATCCTTCCTTTTTAACTACTTTTATTAACCTATAATTTAACTTTTTCTTTAAAACCTTTCTTAATATATTAATAAATATAATTAAACATTAACCTTTTAAAGTCCTTTTAATCCTTTTTAACTTTTTTAACTTTAAAATTATTATTACTTTTATTTATTAAACTTTAATTAAATAATATTTTAACGTAAAGCTAATAAAATATAGGATAATTAATTATTTAATTAAAGCTAATCTATATACTTTTAAAAAACTATTAAATAATAAATTTCCCTTTAATACTTTTTATAAAGTTAACCTTTAAATTATTTTTATAATATCTTTCTTCCTTATTATAATATTTATTTTAAATTATTAATATTTATTATAGGTAAGGTCTTTATTTAAAATATTTAATAAGTTTATTAATAATATTAAAAAAAAGTATTTTATTAATAAAATTATTTTTTTAAAAGTATTTACTATATTAAGGTTACCTTTAGTTTTAAATAGTAATAATATAATTATAATTTTAAATATTAATTTATAAATTAACTTTATTTATTTAATTAAGCTTTAAAGTATTTTTAAATTTTTAAATACTTTTATTAAAGCTTTTTTTTAATTATATTTTTATATTTTTATTACTTTTTTATTAAATAGCTATTTTTCTTTTTTAAAGGTAATTTAAACTATTATAGTTTTTTTACTTTAAAAATATTAATAAGCTTTTTTAACTTTTTTTTTATTATTTTTACCTTTAATAATTATTATATAAAGGCCTTTTATTTTATTTTTAAAGTTTTTTTAAATATAAATTTATTTATTATTTTTATAAATTATAAAATAAATATATTAAAAGCTTTATTAAATTTATTATTAATTTATAGGACTTTTATTTTAATAATATTTATTAAAGCTTTTATTATAGCCCTTTTTTTATTTAGTTTTAATTAATTTTACCCTTTTATTTAATAATAATATTTTTATAGGATTATTTTTAAAGTTATTATAACCTTTATTATTATATAGTTTAATTTTAGCTATTTTAAATTTTTCCTATATATTATTATTAAATTATTATTTACCTATATTAAGTTTATTATTAAATCTTTTTAACCTTTTTTAATTTTATTATTTCCTTTTAAGGTATAATTAATATAAAGTTTTATTATATTATAAATTTTAAAAGTTCTTTAACTGTTTAGCTTTTATAATTTAATAGGTTTTAAAGTAGGTAATAAAAGTTAAAATTTCTTATAAAAAGGTATTTTCCTACTATTTTTCCTTTTTTTTTTATTTCCTATATTAAGCTTTATTACTCAATTCCCTTTTAATTTAAAAAAATATATTAATTAAATTATTATTATTAAATTATTATTATTTATTATTATATTTATTTAATTCTTTTTATATTTCCTTTTTAATAATTTTATTATTATCCTTTTATTAATATATAATATAGCTTTACCTTTTTTTTATATAAATTAATAATTATAATTTTTTAAATAATAAATATTATTATATTTATTAATTAAAGGTTTTTATATTATTATATAATTAAAGTTAATATTTAAAAGTATCCTTATTATATTAATTTTTAATTTTATAATATTTTAAAAGGTTATATTATATATTATTAAATAAATAATAAGGTTAGTTTTTTTATATTATTATTAACTTATAGCCTTTTTATTAATAATTTATTATTATTAAGTTTAATAAAGATTAATATTAAAAGAGCTTTAACGTTAATTATTTTTTTATTTATAACTTTTACCTTTTTTTTATTTTAAAAGCTTTTAAGTTATAATATATATATTCCTTTTATTTTATTTTTTTATTCCCCTTTTATATTTTTTATTTTAAATTATATAAGGTTTATTATAGTTTATATATTTCTTTTTTTTATTAGCTTTTTTTATTAGGTATTTTTTTTTTAATATTTTAATATTATATAAAAGCTATATTTTAAATTCTTTTTATAATACTTTATAATATATTTATATTTATAGCAATTAAAGCATTATATAATTTTTAATTTTAATAAAAAAAGTTTATAATTAAAAAGTTAAACCTTTTATAAAAAGCTACTATTATATATTAACTTTATTATTATTATATTAATAATATAAATAATAATAAATATTAACTTTATTTTATTATTTTTAAATATTATCCTTTTATAATATATAATATTTTAATATTCCTTTTAAAATAATTATAATAGTTTTTTATTTATATATATTTTTTAAATTTAATTTTTTAAAATCCCCTTTATAATTATAGCTACCTTTTTATATTATAGCTTTAACCTTTTATTAAAGGTTTTTATTATTTATTTCCCATTTATTATTTCCTTTAATATTATATTTTTAAATATTATTATTATATTATTACTATATAGCTTTTTTATTATAATAATATTATTTTTAAAGAATATTATATTTATTACCTTTATAATATCCCTTAATATCCTTTTTTTAAAATTATTTATTTATTTTTTAATTTAAATAAGGATTTCTTTATTATACTTTAACAATATTACTTTATTAATATTATTTAACTATATAATAATTATTATTTAAGCTTATAATTTTAAAAGGTTTATTATTATATATATAGTTTATTATAAAGCCTTTTATAAAGCTTCTTTAAAGTTTTTTTTAAATAATTAAAGCATTATTTCTTTTTTCTATATTTAATTTTAATTCTATTTATTTTATAATTAATTTATAAATAGAATAAATTAATTATACCTTTTTTATATTTTTTTATAAAAAAAGTCCTTTTTTTACTTTTTTATTTATTATAAATTATAATATTAATTTAAATATTTTATTTAATATTTCTTTAATTTCTTTCAAATTAATAATAATTTATTTTCTATTAAGTAATTATTATATTATAATTATATTATTAATAAATGGATTATTAATTACTATTCTTCCGTTTTCTTTTATATTTATTATTTATACTTAAAATATAAGCCTTTTACTAGGTAAAAGTTAAACCTTTAGTTATAGCAGCTTAAATTATTTAATAATTAAATTTAAATCCGAAAAGTTATTAAAGGTTTTTTGAAATTTCTTTTTTATCTTTAAATTAATTATTAATTATATTAAAATAACTTTAAGAAATTAAAAAGAAGTATAAATATAATTTAATAAAATGGTATTAAATAATTAATGTAATATTTAAATAAATTAAATTAAAGTCCTATTTTATTATTATTATTAGTTTAAATATTATTAATAATTATTTTAAATATAAATATTTATTAATTTTATTTAAGGAATTTAATAAATTAAATAATTTTAAAAGCTACTATAAATAAAAGTTAAATTTAAATAAATAATAATTTATATATAATATAAATATAAAAATATTAATTGGTTAATATATTTAATATACTTTAATATATTTATAATAATTAATAAAGTTAAACTTATTAAATAAATAATTAAGTTTTAAAGGTAAATTAAAGTTAAGTTAATATATATATTTAATATATTTATAATATATTTATAATATACTAATATTAATAATATAGCTATAGGATTTATATATTTATTATAATAATAGTACTTTATTTTTATAGATTATTTATATTTCTTTTAAAGGTTTTTATTTTTAAAATTTAAATTACCTTTATAGTTTAAATAATTATTAAGTAAAAGGTTAATATATTTATTATAGCTTTAGCTTAAATGACCCTTTTTATTATTATTATTATTATTATTAATAATAATAATATAAGTACTTTATTATTAATATATCTTTTATTTATATTTTTATTATGCTTAAATGGTAGTAATAATAGTAGTACTTCATCCTTACCGCTATAAGTTATACGGTTACTTTTTTAAACTTAAGCTTTACCTTTACCCTTTTTACCCTTAAAAGGTATAATTTAAAAGATGGTAATAATGGTATGAATATAATAAGAAAATAAAGGGAGTAAAGTTAAGATGGAAGGAAAGTAATAGCTTTTAGCTAAGATTAATTTTTAAATTTAATAATAGTTAAAGAAAAAAAAAAAAAAAAGTTAATAAATAATTAATAGGAATATATATATAAATTTTATTATAAAGGTAATATATAATATATATAATTTATAAAATAAATATAA
>NW_025953722.1:0-7638 GCF_022495145.1 Xylaria bambusicola | reverse complement strand
TATTAAAATAATATATAGTAAAATAATTTAACTATATAATAAAATTATTTAAATAATTATAAACTATTTTAAATTATTTAATTAAATAATTTATAATTTTTATTTATATTTAATTAAAGTTATAATTATTTTAAATATAATTTTATATTTATTAAAGTGATTAATTGTTTAAAATTATTATATTTAACTATATAATAATAAAAATTCTTTACTTTTTTTACCGTTCCCTTTATATACCTATCTCTTTATAAGTACTTTTATAATATAGATATAATATATAAGAAAACTTCCTTTATAATATAAATATAATATATAAAAAAAACTTCTTAATATTATATATAAACCTATTTATCCTTTATTAATATAATATAAGTACTTTATTTACCTACCTTAATATTATCCATTATCTATCTACTTATTTATTTTATTATTATTCATTTATCCATCCACCTACTTTATTATTATTTATCTATTTATCTACCTACCTTATTATTATCCATCTATTTACCTACCTACTTTATTATTATTTATTTACCCACTTTATATTTATATAGCTATATTTATATTATTATTATATTCTCCCCCTATTAAAATTTTAACGCTATAGTATTTATAAAATCTAAAGTAAAACGTAACTATAAAAAGGTTATTAATACTCCTTTAAAAGAGATTAATAATGAAGTAATAAAATATAAATAAGCTTATATAAAGCGCTATATAAAAAGCTATATAAAGGACTATATAAAGAACTATATAAAGAACTATATAAAGAACTATATAAAGAACTATATAGAGGACTATATAAAGGACTATATAAAGGACCATATAAAGGACTATATAAAGGACCGTATAAAGAACCATATAAAGGACCATATAAAGGACCATATAAAGGACCATATAAAGGACTATATAAAGAACTATATAAAGGACCATATAAATAGCTAATTAAAAAGTTATAATAAAATTAATTTAAATAATAGTTTGAAGCAGCTATAACGCATTTCCTACTTGACCTGGCCACCCAATTAACCTAGCTACATTTTTGACCTTCGTGCATGCATTTAAAAATATCTTAATAACTATTCGTATGATTGACTTAAACTAATTTAAATCTAAATCGTTAGATGTTTTTATAACATTTTTATAAGTTTACGTATTATAGCTGGGTTCGCCGTAAGCTTTATAACGCTGGGTGTAAGTTTTCTTCTTCCTTATATAACGATTACTTTAATGTATAATGTGATTTTTTGCTTTAAGAATACTTTATATTTTTATTTAATTCTTAATATTTTTAATAATAAAAGATCCTCCATTTTATAATTTAATTTTCTTTATATAATAACGTTTATTAAACTTATAATTTATTTTATAAAAGCTTTTAACCTTCCCTTTTAATAATATAAAATAATATATAATATTAATTATATTATATATAATTTAGCTTAACCTTTTAATAATAAATATAGGAAAGCTATTTTAATATTATATAATCCTTTATTTAATATATTTGGAAAGGGAATTAGCTTTGGTTAAATTATTTAAAGTTATAATTATATAAGGATTAAGTAATATTGGGGATAAAGGGTTAATTTAAAGTATAATTGAATAATTTAACTAGTTAATAATATAATTTAAATTGTATAATATTAAACCTGTTCCTTTAAATCCCCTTTATATATTATTTAAAATAATTGCTTTGTTAAACATATAGAAAAATACGGTTATAAAATCTTCCTTTTAAATATAGATAATATATACTTATATAAAACCTTTAATTTGCTTTTTATATAATTGTTTTAAAGGGTTAAATACTTTAATATTAAGTAATTAAAAATAGTAAAAGGAATAAGGAGGTATATAAAAAGTAATAATATTATTTTCTTTATAATATAATTTAAAGTTATATAAATAATAGCTTTTATAGCTATTAAGGAGGAAAAGGTAATAATATCCTTTTATATAAAGCTTTATATATTTATTAAAATGTTTAATTTAATTTATAACTTATTTATTTATTGTTTAACTATTTTTTATAATTATAATTTTTTAATTGTTTAATATATTATTATTTTTATATTAAGGTATAAAATAGTTTTTCCTTATTAAAATAATATATAGTAGGATAATTTAACTATATAATAAAATTATTTAAATAACTATAAACTATTTTAAATTGCCTGGTTAAATAGCTTATAATTTTTATTTATATTTAATTAAAGTTATAACTATTTCGGATATAATTTTACCTATTATAAACCTAGTTTTATTAAAGTTATAAATATTTTCTTTTTAAATGCTATTTTTATTTATTATCTTTTATATAAAGATAAATTAAATATAGTATTTAATTAGATTTTTGTTTAATACCTATTAGTAATTAATTCTTCGATTAAAATATATTTAAATGTTTAAAGTTTATTATATAAAGTTTAACGTTTAATTCTTTTCAATTAGCTTTTAACCCTATAATATTATTAATTGATTAGCTATATCTTTTATATAACTATATAAAGATAAAAACGATTTTACTATAAGATTAAGGATGTATTGTACAATTAATTATTCTTTGTTTGGAATTAATCGGGCTTTTAAAGGTAGTATTTCGCTTATTGGTTTAAAACCTTTCGTTCGAAGGGTAAATATTATATAAAGAATATTATAAATAGTAGTAATATATTAAATAAATAATTTTGGGTCTTATTTAATAGCTTGGAATATAAACTATAGGTTGCTTTCTTTATAAAGGGTTTCTATAATTGTTGGTAGAGAAATAAGGGATTTTTTTTATATGTATATAAAGGTTAAAAATATAGCCAGGTTAATTAAATGGCTAAGTTAAGTGGGAGATGCATTACTTTTACTTTTAAAAATATTAATTAAAAATATTTTAAACTACTTATTATAGTTTTTATTAAAGTTTTTATTAAAGCCTTTAAACTTTTAATAAAGGTTATTATATAAGCTATATAAAGAAACCTTATTATAAAAGCTCTCCTTATTATAAAAACCCTTATTAAAAAAGTCCTTTATAAACTTTTAATAATAGTTGTTATAAGAGCTATATAAAGAAACTTTATTATATAAGCCCTTTTCCTTATTATAAAAGCTTTATTTATTATAAAAGCTTTCCTTATTATAAAAACCTTTATTAAAAGAATCCTTTATAAATCTTTAATAATAGCTATTATAAAAGCTATATAAAGAAACCTTATTATATAAGCCTTTTTCTTTATTATATAAGCTTTATTTATTATAAAAGCTCCCCTTATTATAAAAGCCCTTTTTATTATAAAAGCTCTTTTTATTATAAAAGCCCTACTTGTTATAAAAGCTTTTAGGAGAGTTATTATAAAAGCTATTAATTAAAATAAAAGTAACTTTAATTATAATTATATTTAAGGATATATAAATATAGATATAAATATAAAAATAATATTAATTTAAATAATAATGGAAAAGTAGTTATAAACCTATATATTTATTATAGTAGTTTAAATAATAGCTTATATTATTATTAGAATTACCCTTTTATTTATTTATATTTTAAATACTTTATTAATATAAGTATTATCTATTTAAGTTATAACTTTAATAATTTTAAAGGTATTAATAAAGATATTATTAAAGTTATTAATATAGTTATACTTAAAGGCTTTAATATTACTTATAATAAAGTTATTAAAAATGGTATTAATAATGAAAATATATATTATTTATATTATTAAGCTATATTATTACTTTAATAATATTATATATATATATTTTACGGATAGCTTTTTTATATTAATTATTATTTATTATATCCTTTAAGGCATTTATTTAAAAAGGTTATTATTAATAAAGTATATAGCTATTATAATATTTATAATACTTATAATATTTATAATATTTATAATATTTATAATATTTATAATACTTATAACATTTATAACATTTATAACATTTATAACATTTATAATACTTATAATATTTATAATATTTATAATATTTATAACATTTATAATACTTATAACACTTATAACACTTATAACATTTATAACATTTATAATATTTATAACACTTATAATACTTATAACATTTATAACATTTATAATACTTATAACATTTATAATACTTATAATATTTATAATATTTATAACATTTATAATATTTATAATACTTATAATACTTATAACACTTATAATATTTATAATATTTATAATACTTATAATTATTTAAAGCCTTTATAATATAATAGCTTTAATAAACTTAATAAACTTAATAAGTTTAACCCTTATATTATTAATGCTATTAATAAATTAAAAGATATTATTATTATATTTAATAACTTTAAAGATTTAAATAATTTAAATAATAGCTTTAATAACTTTAACGATTTAATATATTTAAATAAAACTTTAAATAAAGATATTAAAAAAAGAAAATAGTGCAATTTTATTAAATAGTTTATTAAATTAATTAATATAATAACTTAATATATAATAATTAATTTTACTTTTAAATTTTATAAATAAAAGTAATAATATAATATTAATATTATAACTGTTATTAAAATTAATAAAACTAATAGGGCTAATAAAATTAATAAAGTTAATAAGGCTAATGGAATTAATAAAATAAAAAAGATAAATAAAATTAATAAGATTAATATTAATAAGCTTAATAAGGTTAATAAAATAAAGGTAAGTAAGAAAAGTAATAAAGGTAAATTTAAGAAGTTAATATTGCTTTTAAACTTTTAAACCAATATAGGTTATTAGTAAGCTAGGATAAACTATTTATAATATTTTAAAGATTATTAATGCCTTTAAAATTTAAAGGAGAAAAATTGGATTAATAAAGTAATTATATAAATGTTAAGAAGGAATATAAATGTTATTATATAATAATGGATAAAGTAGGTTAAAGTTCAACGTAAATAAATATTATTTTACTTTATTACTTTTCCCTTTAGTTAGCTTTAACTTTATTTTATACTTTTATATAATTTTTAAACCATATATAGATTTTATATAGTTTTAAATATATATTTTATTAAATAAATTAATTTTATAAAGTAAATATATTATTTATTTATTATTATTTATTAATTATAAGTATATATTTATAAAATGTTTTTTTAAGAAGAGCCTATTATTAAAATAATAATATAAGGTATTAAAACCTGGCTTAATTAATAGTATTATAAGAGCTTTTATAATATAAATAAAGTATTTTTAAATATTTTTACCTTTATTTATATATTAGGTTAATATTAATTTAAATAGCTTATTTATATAATTCCATTAATCTTTACCCTTATTATTATCTTAAGTATTAGTTTATAATAGCGTTTATTAAAAGTCCTACTTAATGATTAATAGTTCTTTTACTTTATAATATATAATAAAAGTATTAATTATATTAAATCTTCTTTATATAATTATATTATAATTATCCTTTATTAGTATTATAATTGTATTAAACATTTATTATTATAACGGGTTTATAGAATAATAAGTATAAGGTTAGGATATTTAAATTATTAAAAAGTTTACCCCTTTAAGCTATTATTTAATATTATTAATAGATTGCTTATTATTCTATTTAGCTTTAATCCTATTAAACGCCTTATTTTTTAGCTTTATATAAAGGTTTTTATATATAAAAGAAAGCATATTACATTTTTATTTATAATTAAAACCCTTTAATAAGTTTAATTATTACTTTATAAGGTATTTATATTTAATATTATTAGTAATAATTTTTTATATCTATTTAATAATAAGGCTAACTAATTGTTATACCTTTTTAAAATGTTTATAATTAATAATTTATTAAAGTAAAGTATATTAAGGTTATTTATTTTAATAAATAGCTTATAAATTAGCTACGATGTTCTAATTTAAATAATATTATTAAAAGGTATTTAAATTAGGAATATAGTTTATAATTAAATTATAAAGCAACTTATTAATATTTATTAATATAAAAAGTTAATAATTTTAATTTAAGTATATAATTTTATAATAATATATAATTTTATAATAATATATAATTTTATAATTATATATAATCTTATTATATAATTTTATAATTATATATAGTTTTACAATAGTGTATAATTTTATAATTATATATAATTTTATTATATAATTTTATAATTATATATAAGCTTATAATAATAAATTAAATAAGGGTAATAAGGAAATAAATATTTATATTATTTTAATTTAAATTATTACCCATTATATATTATAGGTTATAATATAATATAGTATTTTTAAACCTTAATAATAGTTTAATTTAATTAATTTATTACTTTATTATATTATATAGAATAGGACTTTATAATAATTTAATGCTTAAATATCCCTTTTTAAGCTTTTAAAAGATATATATTTTATAAATCTTTAGCTTTAAAGTTAAGGCTAACTGGTTTATATATAAATAAATATAAAGTTAATATAATGTTTAAGGATTATTATTAAACCCATTTAATAGAAATGTATAATACTTAAATAAGATTATAAGTAGAAATATATAAGGGTTAAGTAAAAGGTTTAGGTTATAAATAATTTTAAAAATATAGAAATGTTTTCTATATAGCATTAATTAAATATTATGGTTTATAGATTATAGGTATTTATATAGCTTTAATATTTAAATATACTTTTATATATTTTATATTAAGCTGGATAATAAGTTTAAGCAGTTTTATAAGGTTAGTTAGGTCCTATATAAGAATTAGTTAAATATTATTAAATCTTAATAAGAGGATTACTTTTAGTTAAGCACCTTATAATATAAGCAATAATAGGAAAAGAATAGTTAAAATGTAAAGCTTTTTAAGCTTAAATAACTTTTTTATAGTTTATAGAGTTATTTTAATCTGGTCCTTTAAATCTTAAAGTATTATTAAATGGTTTTCCTTTATTTTATAGCTTAAATTATATTGAATAATAAGTAAAGTAAGGCTTTATATATATTAGTTTAAGTATTATTTAAAAGGGGATAATTATATATTGTTAACTTTATTATAGTTAATAATTTTATTTAGAGTAAAACTATGCGCTTTTTTAAAGGCTAGCTGGAATATGCAGTAGAATGCAACTAGTAATTTAATTTTTAAAATCCGCTTCTTTTTCCAACTACCCTTACCTATAGCTTGGTTAAGGTACTAGTAAAAGAAATTATATAAGATTTAAATTATAACTTTAAGTTATTTTTTCTTATAATTTATATTTTATAAAATGATGATATAGAATTTAATAGCGTTAATAATTTATTATTATACCTTATTAAATAATATTTAACTTACTAGCTTTATATACTTTTAGCGTTATTTATACTTATAATTAAATTCTTTAAATATTATTTATATTAAAAGATTATTAAGTTTATATTTTAAATTCCTTAACAATAATGCTATAAAGGTAATAAGTTACTATTATATAAAGTATTATTATTTATAAGAGTTTTTTTAAATTATTAAATATATTATTACATTCTTTTAAGTTAAGCTTATAAGCTTTATATTTTATAAATCTTATTATTATAAGTTTTATTATTATAAGTTTTATTATTATAAGTTTTATTATTATAAGTTTTATTATTATAAGTTTTATTATTATAAGTTTTATTATTATAAGTTTTATT
>NW_025953721.1:0-7959 GCF_022495145.1 Xylaria bambusicola | reverse complement strand
AGTTATTTTTAATAAATAATTTAAATTTAAGAATATAGCTATATAAAGCTTTAAAAGGTAACTTTTTAATTATTAAATTAATTATTAAATTTATAGCAAAAAAGGCTTATAAAAGAAGTTAAAGCTAATTAATCTATTCTTTATTAACGAAATATTATAAATAACTTTTAATTATTTAATTTATCTATTCTGTTTAATTATTAGTCCTAAAATAAAATATAACTAAAAGGCGTTATTTTATTTTAAAGTAATAATAAAGGTTAAATTAAAATTAGCTTATAAAAATAGTACCTTTATTTAAAATTATACTTTATAAGTTATTATATAAGTATTTAATTTTATTATAAAAAAGGATAACTAGTTCTATTAAAATAATAGTAATATTAATTAAAAATAAATATATAAGCTTAATAAATCTATTAATAATAATTAATATAAAGTTAATTGGTTTTTTTTTATAAAAGGTTTTAAATAAACTTATAATAAAGTTTATAAAAAGTTCCTATATAGGTTAATTAAAAATTAATAAGGTATTTAATTTATTATATTTTTAATAGTATTTTACTTTTATCCTAAGGTAAATTATATAGGATTTTATATATTTTTAAATATTATTTTATATTTTTTTCTAAAAGAACTTATAGTATAAAAGTTTTAAAATATAGGTTTAATTAAAGTAATTAATAATAGGTTAATTATAATATAATTTAATAAGCTAAAAATAAAAGGACTTTTTAAAAGGAATATAAACCCTTTTTTTATAATAAATTAAGTCTTTTCTTATTAACTATTAAAGGTTTATAGCTTTTCCAGCTTTAAATTAATATAGAATTGCTTAACATTTAGGATTTTTCTATTAAACCTTTAAAATTAAATTGCTTAAATCTTTAAATAGCTTCGGGTTTTTATTCTTTTTAATACTTATAGCTATTTATACTTATTTATATATAACTACCTATATAAAAGTAATCCATTTAATAGGTATATATATAATATATAACTTACCGGTTAATATTTTAAAGTATAAATTAAGGACTTTAAATTATTATATTATAATAATCTTCCTTTTTAATATAGAAAGGATATTTATATTAATAGGTAAAATAGCTATAAAATTAAAATAATATAAAGGTAAATTAGCTTTATTTTTCTTATTTACCTTATATTTAATAATAAAGTTAAAAGGAACTAAATATATATATTAACGGGCTTACTTCTTATTTAACTTTAAGGTCCTTATAAATGCTTAAAAATTATTATAGTTAATTAATACCTTAATTAATAAATAATTTCTTTAAAGGTAATACTATTAATACTTAAAGCAATTTATTATTATAAATATTTTTTAATTAAAAGTACTATATTATATTTCCTATTTAGAAAACTTATAAAAATAAAATATAATTAGTTTAAATATACTTTAATTATCCTATTAAAATAGGTTACCTATAAGCATTACTTTAAAAGAATCGGTCTTTAATAATATTTACTTTTTAGGGTTAAAATATATAAAAAGAATAGCTTTTCTAAATATAGCTTAAAGATCTTTAAATACCTTTATTATAGTTATATTTAATAAAATTTAACCCTTTTTTATCCTAAATATACCTTTTTTTAAATAATGCATTAATAGTAATATAATTTAAAAAAAACCTATTTATAAAGTAATAATAAAAGTTATAAAACCTTAAAAATTATTATAGTTTTTTATAGGAATTTAAAATAAGCTATTAATTAATTATATTAATCTTTAAAGGATTTATTTTAATACTTTAATTAAAAATAATATAATTTAAGAATTTAATTTTTTTTTAATAAAATTAATATTTAAAAAGCTTAATATAAAGGTTTACTTTTTATAATTTTTTAATAATAGCTTAAATATATTTTATATATAACTCCTTATTTATAAAAAATATAAAGATATTATTTAAATAAATAATATAAAAAATATTTAAAATATTATTAAATATTTTTTATATATAGTTTTAAAAAGTAATAGGAGCATTTAATAAACCTATAAGTATAATTAAAAATTTATAATAGCTATAATAAATATAAAAGGCTATTTTTTATTTATTTCCCTTTTAAATATAAATATAGTAATAGGTATCCTTTAGGTTAACTTTTATAAATATTTTTATTTAAGAAATTTTATCTAATAGCTTTAAAATAAGGGGTAAAATATAGTAATTCTTATATAAAATATAGTTAAGTTCCCTATAATTTATATATAAATATAAACTTTTATCTTTTTTAAAAATAAAAAGGATAGGTATTTTAATTGGATTAATTAACTTTTTAATTTTTTTAACCTTTAATATTTTATTTAACTACCTTTATAGCTTTTTAAGTTTATTTTATATTAAAAGATATATAAAATAATAAGGAACTATAGCGTTTTTTTTAAATTTAATAGTTAAATTACCTCTTTTTAAATAAGGAAATATATTAGCTTTATTTATATTAAAAAAATTAATAAGGTTATAAAACTTTTATAAAATATTATTAAATCCTATATAAAATATATATAATTTTAGCTTTTTTAATTAAATTAATTTTAATAATTAAATAATTGTTTAATAATATAGTTTATTTTTATAAACTTTTATAAATTAATATAATGTAAGTATTTTAAAATAATAAGTCTTAAGTTTGAAAAATTAATAATTTATATTTAAATTTAATATAATTCCTTAATCCTTTAAAGTAATTTAAAATAATAAAATAGGATTACTTTTTAAATAATAATTATAATTAATAGCTATATATATATATTTAAACTTATAAATAATACTATAATTATTAATTAATTTATAAATAACCTAATAGGCCCTATATAACGAAAAATTACTACCTATAGTATATTATAATAAAGGGGTTTAAAAAGGAGCTTTTTTTAACTTATAATAAAGTATAAAAGTAAGGCTAATATAATTACATTTAATATAAAAATCTAGGTTAATATAAGTTTATAAAGGTGGTTTCTTTAAGCTAGGTGTATAGATTATATAAAAGGTGTAGAAATAACGTATAATAGGTATATATAAGGGTAAATTTAACTTAATACCTTTTATTAGCTTAAAAGGTATTAAGCTTCCGGTCCATTGTTTAACTATTTATTATATTCCAAAAGATTATAGCGTTTTAATAAAAGGGGGGTATAAGAATAATATAATAATTATTATTTATCTTTAGCTTTATTTTATTTTTTATTTATTTAAACTTTTTAAATGGTTTATTTTTATATTATATAACCTATATAATTAAGGTTCCGGTTTTATTTAAGTTAAATATAGTTTAAAGCAATATAGCCTGGTTAATTATAATTAAAATAAATTACTTCTTTATAGTTTCTTTAATTTAATTTATTTTCATTATTACTTTATAAATAATTTAAAAAAGCTTTAAAAAAGGGTTAACTTTTTAAAATAAAGTTATTAAATTAACGGTTTTTTAATAGTTAAAACCTTAAAAATATTAATAATAACTATTACCATTATTTTTTTAATAGCTATAACTATTATTATTACCTTAATAGTTATTATTATTACTATTACCTTTATAACTATTAATATAGCTATAGTTAAAGCTACTATTATAATTATTACTATTATATCCTTTATATTTATTTTTATAATTATTATTAATAGCTTAATTATTACTTTAGCTTTAGCTTATATTTATAAATGGTTTATTATTAATCCGGGTATTCTTTAATTTAAACTTTTTTTTTTTATAATTAGCCTATTAATCTTTATTTATTAATTCTTAATATTATTATATTATATTAATCATTTTAATCCTAATCTTTAATAAGGGGTTATAGAAATTTATTAATTCCTTTTATAAAGGTTTACTTAATTTTTAATAATATAATAGGGCTTTTTTACCTTTATTTCGTTTTAAATCTTAACTTTCAATATTAGCTAAATATTGGTTAAAAAGTTTTAAATTTTAATTAATATATTATATAGCCCTTTTAAATTATATATTAATGTTAACTTATAAAAAGAATAATTAATATAATAAAGTTTTAATTTAATTTAAAAATATATCCTAATTAAATTTTATTTACTTCCTTTTTATATATTTAAACCTTCTTTTTATAATCCTTATTTATTTTATTATATATATAAAAAATCTTAAGGGTATTAATTTTAAACTTATAATTAGCCTTATAAAATATAATTTTTAATTCCTTTATTTATTTTAACTATTTTAAATAAGTAAACTTTATATTAAAGGGGTTATAATTAAACTTAAAAAGCTAATTTAAATTAACTTCCTTAAAGGAATAGCATTTATAATAATATATATAATTTAAACGTAATTAATATATATAACTATTTTAATTATACTTTATATTAAAGTTAAATAATAAGGGGTTATTATTATTAAGATTACCTTTTCTTTAATCCTAATAGTATTATTAATTATTAAGGGTTTATAAATTGTTAAAGTTAAAGCAATACCCTAATTTATTTAAACTTAATATTTTTAAATTCTTTTTTTTTTATTTAAATATAATTTAAAAGGGGTATAAGTTACCTTTAAACTTTAAACAAACTTCTTTCCTTTTAAAAGTTATTTCTTTAGCTTTATAATTTTAATTAAAAGTTAAACATTTATTTATTATAATAATTAAGCATTAATTTTATTTATTAAATTAAGATTATTAGAAGATTTTAATAGTTAATCTTAGGTTTATTATTTTCCTAAAAATAAATTATACTAGCTTTATCCTTAAACTATTATTGAAAAATCTTTTTAATTTAAATTTCCTAAAAAAATACTTGCTTTAATTATCTATTTATATATAAGTATATTGTAATTAACAACGTTATAAGTAACCTTAAGGAGAAGCTTTAAAATTATTATAAGTAAGTTAAATCTTAAAGGTTAAATATGATATTATAAATCTCTTTAATTTTATAATAGGTATTTAATAAGACTAAAGCTTAAAGAAAGAAAGAATCTCCTTCGAAATATATATAGAAAGGGTATATAATATATATAAAGTATATATACTCCAAGGGCCTTAAAATACTATAATATAATAAATTTAAAAGTATTTTTTATTATTTTTTATAAAATTTATTAAGTGAGATATTAAGCAATACGTTAAAGTGGCGCTAAGTAAGGATTATTTTAACATTTACTTTAGCATATTACTTAATAACTCTACGAATATAAATCATAGAAACTAATGGAGGGTACTATTAATTAGCTCTTTTTATTACGAATCTAATAGTATACTTTATTATTTTATACGATTAATATTTATAAAGTTATTAAATTATTATATGATTAGCGCACCGACGTTTCTTATATAGGCTAGGGGGGTAGCTAGGTTAATTAGGTGGCCAGGTTAAATAGGAGATATATTATAGCTATAATTAAAATTAAATTAATATTTAATTAAATTAAATTAATATTTAATTAAATTAAATATTAAATATTAAAATATTTAATTATTTAATATTTAATTATTTAATATTTCTTTTTATTATTTAATTTAAAATAAAAATTAAAAGTATAAATATATAATAATAAATAAAAGTATTATAATAATAATATATCTTTTATTTAATTTATAATAAATGTATTAAATATATATTATATTAAAACATTATATATATTATAAAGTATTATTAAAGGTTAACGTTTTTAAACTGTACTTATAAATTATCCGATTTAAAAGACGCTTATATTATTATACATTTATATATGATTTTAGCTATATATAATATATAAGTTACTTAAAGGTTAAATATTATATTTAGTTATACCGTTTTATTTACTCCCTATATAAAGTTTACTTTAACTAAGTAATAATAGGCTATAATAACTATAATATAATATTATATAACAATATTAATGGAGTAATTTAATAGTTTTAAAGTATAGTTTTTAAATGTCCGTTATATTTTATTTATAGTTTATATTAAAAAGTTCTTTATCTATAATATTATAAATATATAAAACTTATATTAATAAAGTTATATAACTTATAATAAATATTTATATATATATATTTTAATATATACTTATATTTTAATTTATTCTTCCTTTCTTTTTTTTTAATTTAAAATCTTTATTTATAATATTAATATAATTATACTTTAAACTTATAATTATAATACTATTTTAAGCTCCTTTTTTTTATTAATAAATATTATATAAGTATATTATTTATAACGCATCTCCTACTTAACCTGGCTACCCAATTAACCTGGCCACCCCCCTAGCCTATATAAATAACGTCGGTGCGCTAATTACGTAATAATTTAATAACTCTATAAATACTGATCGTATAAATAATAAAATATACCATTAGATTCGTAATTAAAAGAGCTATTTAACGGTGCCCTTTACTAACTTCTACAACTTATATTCGCGGAGTTATTAAGTAATACGCTAAAGTAAGCGTTAAATTAATCCTTACTTAACGCCCCTTTAGCGTATTACTTTATATTTCGCTTAATAAATTTTATAAAAAATAATGAAAAATACTTTTAAATTCCCCTTTAACTAATGGACTTAACGGTATTAATTATTAAATTGTACAATTAGTATTTATAAAGTTATTAAAGATTAAAATAATAAGGTTTTATATAAAATATTAAGGCGGCTGGCTAAGTTAATTAAGTAGTTAAGTTAAATGGAAGATGCGTTATTAATTATTATTATTTATAATTTATAAATTAAACCTCTTTATTATTATATTTTATATTTAATAATAAATAAATATAACCTTATAATAAACTTAATTAATAAAATTAAACCTTAATTAAAATAAATAACTTA
Organism: Xylaria bambusicola; assembly: GCF_022495145.1. Lineage (NCBI taxonomy): Eukaryota > Fungi > Ascomycota > Sordariomycetes > Xylariales > Xylariaceae > Xylaria > Xylaria bambusicola. The sequence goes on along the minus strand of NW_025953721.1, from coordinate 1,149 downwards.
AAATAATTTTAATAATTATTATTATATGTTATTTTAAACGTTCCTATAACGCATCTCCCACTTAACCTGGCCACCCAATTGACCTGGCCACCCTAATAACTTATATAAAACCCCATTATTTCAATCTTTAATAACTTTACGAATACTAACCGTACGATTTAATAATTAGTACCTTTAAATCCGTTAGTTGAAGGGAAATCCAGAGGTATTTTTTACTATTTTTTATAAAATTTATTAAGCGAGATATAAAGCAATACACTAAACGGGCGTTAAGTAAGGATTAATTTAGCGCTTACTTTAGCGTATTACTTAATAGCTCCGCGAATATAAGTTGTAGAAGTTAGTAAAGGGCACCGTTCAATAGCTCTTTTAATTACGAATCTAATGGTATATTTTATTATTTTATACGATCAGTATTTATAGAGTTATTAAATTATTACGTAATTAGCGCACCGACGTTATTTGTATAGGCTAGGGGGGTGGCCAGGTTAATTAGGTGGTTAGGTTAAGTGGGAGATGCGTTAAAGGTTATTATATTATATAATATTAAAGTTAAAATATATTTAATAATTAATTATAAATTAATTTATTATATTAAATTAATATAATTAATAATTAATTAAATTAAAATAATTAAATAAATAATTAAATTAATTTTTAAATATTTATAATTATAATTAAAATTAAATAAATTATATATTTAAATAATTAAAAGTAATTTATTTATCATTAAATCAATTATAATTAAAATTAAATTAATTTTTAATTTTTACTTTTAATTATAAATATAATATACCTCCTATTTAACTTAATTATTTAATTAACTTAACCACTCCCTTAACCTATATAAATAATATTAATATATTAATTATATAATAATTTAATAAATATTAATTATATAAAATAAGAAAATATATTATTAAATTTATAATAAAAAGAGTTATTTAATAATACCCTTTATTAACTTTTATAACTTTTATTTATAAAGTTATTAAGTAAAATGTTAAAGTAAACGTTAAATTAATCTTTATTTAATGTTCCTTTAATGTATTGCTTAATATTTTACTTAATAAATTTTATAAAAAATAGTAAAAAATATTATTAAATTCCCCTTTAAATAATAAATTTAAAGGTATTAATTAATAAATT
>NW_025953720.1:0-8205 GCF_022495145.1 Xylaria bambusicola | reverse complement strand
TAAATAAAGGATTATATAATATTAAAATAGCTTTTTTATATTTATTATTAAAAGGTTAAGTTAAATTATATATAATATAATTAATATTATATATTGTTTTATATTATTAAAGGGGAAGGTTAAAAGCTTTTATGAAGTAAATTATAAACTTAATAAATATTACTATATAAAAAGAATTAAATTATAAAATGGAGGATTTTTTATTATTAAAGATGTTAAGGATTAAATAAAGGTATAGGGTATTTTTAAAGTAGAGAATCGCATTATACGTTAAGGTAATTGTTATATAAGGAGGAAGGAGACTTATATCCGGCATTATAAAGCTTACGACAAACCTAGCTATAATATATAAATTTATAAAAATATTATAAAAACGTCTAATAATTTAGATTTACATTAATTTAAATTAATTGTATAAATAGTTATTAAAATATTTTTAAATGCATATATAAAGGTTAAAAATGTGGTTAGGTTAATTAAGTGGCCAGGTTAAGTAGGAAATGCATTATTAAAATTTATATAAATAATATTATAATTATTCCTTTAACTTTAACTTAATTAAAATAATAATTTAATAAATTTATTATATAAAATAAAAATAACCTTTTTTTTATTTAATTTACTTTATAAATAAAATAATAAAACTAAATAAAAGTTTTAAATATAAAAAAATTTTAATTATTTTTAAATATTTATATTTTATAAAATTTTTTTTAAAATAATAAAAAAATTAAACCTTTATTTTTAAAGTTAAAAAATTATTATATTTTATTATTAAAATTAATAATATTATAAAGCTTTATTTAATTATAAATATTATTTTATTAAATATTATTATATTATTTAATTAATAAAGGGATTTTAAAAAACCTTTAATAACTTTTCGGACTTAAACTTAATTATTAAATAAATTAAGCCGCTATAACCGGAAATTTAACTTTAACCTAATAGGAGGTTTACATTTTAGGCGTAAATAGCAAATACGGAAGAAAACGGAAAAATAATAATGGATAACCTATTTATTAATAATACGACGGAAAACTAAAATGGACCTACTAGTAATATAACTATAATATAATAGCTACTTAATGGGAAATAAGCTATTATCGATTTAAAAAGAATTAAAGGGATATTAAATAAAATGTTTAAACTAATATTATAATTTATAATAAATAAAAAAGTAAAGGAAGGATTTTTTTTTAAAAAAAATATAAAAAGGGTATAGTTAGTTTATTTTATTTATAAATTAATTATAAAACAGATAAAATTAAAATTAAATATAAAAAAAAGAAATAACGCTTTAATTATTTAAAAAAAACTTTAAAAAAGCTTTATAAAAGGCTTTATAATAAATTATATATATAATAATAAACCTTTTAAAGTTATAAGCTTAAATAATAACTATTATATAGTTAAATAATATTAATAAAGTAATATTATTAAAGTATAATAAGGAAATTCTTATTTAAACCAGAAAATAAATAAATAATTTTAAAAAGAAAATATTAAAGGATATTATAAAGGTAATAAATATAACATTCCTTAAAAATAATATTATTATAATAAAAAAGCTATATAGTAATAATATAATAATAATATTTAAAGATATAATATTAAAAGAAGTAATAAATAAGAAATAAATAATAAAGGCCTTTAATAAAAGGTTAAAATTATAATATAAAAAGGTAATTATAATTATAAAGGGGATTTTAAAGAATTAAATTTAAAAAATATATATAAATAAGGAACTATTATAATTATTTTAAAAGGAATATTTAAATATTATATATTATAAAAGGATAATATTTAAAAATAATAAAATAAAATTAATATTTATTATTATTTATATTATTAATATAATAATAATAAAGTTAATATATAATAATAACTTTTTATAAAAAGCTTAACTTTTTAATTATAAACCTTTTTTATTAAAATTAAAAATTATATAATATTTTAATTGCTATAAATATAAATATATTATAAAATATTATAAAAAGGCTTTAAAGTATAAGTTTTATATAGTATTAAAGTATTAAAAAAAAAAAGGAATATTTAATAAAAAAAGCTAATAAGAAAAAAAAGTATATAAACTATAATAAAGCCTATATAACTTAAAATAGGGGATATAAAAAAGGAATAAAAAAAATAAAGTAAAAATAATATATATATTATAATTTAAAAGCTTTTAAAATAAAGAAAAAATAAAAGTTATAAATAAAAAAGTAACCAACTTTAAAGCTTCCTTAATATTAACTTTTATTAAGTTTAATAATAATAGATTATTAATAAAAAGGCTATAAATTAATAATAATATAGGAAAATTAACCTTATTATTTATTTAATAATATATAATATAGCCTTTTAAAATATTATAAAATTAAAAATTAATATAATAAAGGTACTTTTAAATATTAGCTTTAATTATATAATAATATAAAAACTTTTAATTAATAAATATAATAATATTTATTACTTTAAAAATTATAACTATTAATCTATATAAGAAAAAAGTAAAGTTATATTATATATTAATAAAAAAATAATAATAAAATTATTAAAAAAAATATAAAAAGGATTAAATAAATATAATAATAAATAATAATAATTTAATAGTAATAATTTAATTAATATATTCCTTAAATTAAAAGGGAATTAAATTATAACACTTAATATAGGAAATAAAAAGGAAAGGAAAGATATTAAAAAAATACCTTTTTATAAAAGATTTTAACTTTTATTACCTATTTTAAAACTTATTAAGTTATAAAAGCTAAGAAGTTAAGGAACTTTTAAAATTTATAATATAATAAAACCTTATATTAATTATACCTTAAAGGGAAATAATAAAATTAAAAAAGGGTTAAAGGAATTTAATAATAAATTTAATATAAATAAATAATAACTTAGCAATAATATATAAAGGAAATTTAAAATAGTTAAAATTAAACTATATAGTAATAAAAGTTATAATAACTTTAAAAGTAATCCTATAAGGTTACTATTATTAGGTAAAAGGGTAGAACTAGTTAAAATTAAATAAAAAAAGGGTTATAATAAAAGCTTTAATAAATATTATTAAAATAAAAGTCCTATAAATTAATAATAAGTTTAATAAAGCTTTTAATATATTTATTTTATAACTTATAAAAATAATAAATAAATCTATACTTAAAAAAACTTTAAAAATAAAATAAAAAGCTCCTATATAATAATTATTAAAAGTAATAGTAATAAAAAAGAAAGCTAAAAAAGCTTATTACTATTTTTAAAGTAAAAGAATTATAATAGCTTAAATTACCTTTAAAAAAAAGGAATAATTATTTAATTAAAAAGTAACAAAAATATAAAAATATAATTAAAAAAAAGCTTTAATAAAAGTATTTAAGGATTTAAAAATACTTTAAAGTTTAATTAAATAAATAAGGTTAACCTATAAATTAATACCTAAAATTATAGCTATACTATTATTATTTAAAATTAAAGGCAACTTTAATATAATAAATATATTTAAAGGAAAAATAACCTTATTAATGGAACGCTTTTTTTTAATGCTATTAATAAACCTATTAAATATTTTAAATAAAAACCTTACCTATAATAAATATTAATAGTTTAAAATAATACTATAATAGGGAAGGAAAATATTATAAGGATAATTTAAAGGCTAACCTTATAAAAAGTATTAAAGGGGGACCTACTATTTAATAGTTTTTTAAAAGTATATAGATTAATTTTAACTAAATAATTAATTACCCTATATTCCGCTAACTTTACTTTAGGGTATTACCTAATTAAATTTTAATAAATAAAAGTAATAATAATCCTAAAGCTAAAAAAGTTAAAAAGAATTAAAAGGACCTTAAAAGGTTAATACCTAATTATATGTATTAATATATTAAAAAAGGTTTTAAAAAAAAGCTAAATTATAAATTAATAAAAATAGCTAAAAAGGAAGGATTATTACTAGATAGATAAATAAAGAATAAAAAAAGTAGGTTAATAAATATAGCAATTAAACTAATATTAAAGGTAATTAAAATAGCCTTTAACTATAGGAGTATTATATCCTTCCTTTAACTAAATATTATTAAAGCCTTTAATATAATTAATAAGGAAAGGATAATTTATATCCTTTAATAAAAGGGCTACCTATTATAAATAATATTATAAATTTATTTATTTATCTTTAAAAGATCGGTATAACTTTATTTTATTAGCGCTACTTTTTAATTAATCCCTTTTAAAGTAGGGGTCCCTTAAGGCTCCCCTTTTTCGCCTTTACTATTTTTCTTATATATATTAATATTATATAATAACTTTATAATATATTGAAAAATAATTATAATAGGATTTATAAATAATATAAACCTCTTTATAGTTAACCTTTAAATAAAATAGAATTATAAAGTTTTAAAAGCGGTATAATAAATATATAAAACTTAAGTATTAAGGTATAGGATAAAATTTACCCCTTAAAAAAATAAACTAATATATTTCTTTAAAACTTAAAAAGTATTAAAATAATAGGTTAAATTTAAATAAATAACGGTATAATTAATAAATAATATAAAGTTCCTAAAGGTATAGTTAAATAGGAACCTTAAATAAAAATAATATTTAATTAAATTTAAAAAGAAATTAAATATTTAAATATATATAATAATTAAACTATAAAATTTAATATAAAGCAATAGTATAATAAAATTTAAACAAGTTTATTTTATAATAATATAAAGCATTTTAATATATAGGATAATTATATAATATAAATAACCTAAAAGAAATAAACTAAAAAGTATAACTAGCTCCTTTAAAGGTATTTAAAACGTTTATATTAAGTATATTGTAAAGGCTTTTAAAGCTATATTAATATATTAATTTAAAATAAAATTAAATATACCCCCCATTAACCTATATTTCAGGGTTGGTAATTTAGTCACTTAGTTTTAGTCTTAATCATAAGTGACTAAATTAGTCTTAGTCTTAGTCACAGCTTTAAGTGACTAATTTAGTCAAAAATCATTAAAGTAAGTAATTAAATTAGTGTTAATTACTTAAGTAAATGATTAATTTAGTCTTAGTTACTTAAGTAAGTAACTAATTTAGTTTAACTAAAACTTTAGTCTGATTAAAGTGATTAAAGTGATTAATTTAGTTTAACTAAGAGTGATTAAAAGTTTAATTCTAGTTTTTTTAAAAAATATTTTATTAAATATTATATTATATTTTATATATTATAATATATTTTAAATATTAAAATAATAAATATAATTAATAGTTTATTATTATATAAAAACTATCTATATAATAGTTTTATTTTTTATTTAATATTTAATTTTATAATATATTAATTTTAAGATTTTTAATAAAATGTTTATAATAAAATATCTTACTTTTCCTTCCTTTTACTTTTTTTTATATATATAAATTAATAGTTTTTAAAATATAATAATATTAATATAAATTATATTAAATATTTATATTTAATTTTTATATACTTTTATTACATTTAACTTTTTTTTAACTTTATATAATTTTAATATTTAACCTTAATCTTTAACTTTAATCTTTAACCTTTATAACCTATTCTTCTATTTTATTTATTTTATCTTTTTCCTATTATTTTATTTATTGATTTTCTATATATTATTGTTATAAAATATAGTTTTTTTTAATTTTTTAACTTTTTAATAAGGTTAGTTGTTTAATTACTTTTAGTAAAATTCTATTCCGATTTTAAATAATAATATTATTCGAAATTGAAAAGGTTTATTTAATAGAAGTAAAAGTAATAGGAATAGTTAAATAATGCTTAGCTAAAATACTTAATGTTAAAAAACGTAAAGCATTTATTTTCCATTATAATAAAATATTAGTTTATTTAATTCAATTAGTTTAATATTAATTAATAAATAATAAATAAATTTATATTTTTTAAACTTTTTCCTTTATTTATATAATTATTTAATTTAATAATTAATAAATTATTTATTATATAAATATTATTATTATATTTAAAATTTATATTATTATTTTTATTAAAGATATTAAGATTTTAATTATTATTATTATCTTTTTTATTTTTTAATCTATTTTAAATTAGCATTATAAAGTATTTTAATAAATATTAATTATTTACTTTATATATTTTTAATTTAATAAATTAATAATATCGTTCTTAATATTATTATAGTAAAATAATAAATTACTAGGTTATAAATAGCTTACTTTTTAAGTTGGATCTAAAACTAATTTAAATAAAAAACTTTAATAATTTTTAATATTATTTGAATTAAACTTTTAAGGGAAATAATTATTTAATTTTAAAGAACCTTTTTATATAGTTTAAATAAAACCTTTTAATATAAGTTCCTAAATATAATATATTTAATAATTATTAATAAAAAGAACGGTTATATTTAATTTATTAATTTATAGCTATTTCGAATTTTTAAAGTATATTTTTAAATTAGAATATTTAAATTTTTCCAAATTTAATAAATATATAATAGCCCTTTTAAAACTATTATATAATATTCCACTTATAGGGTAGTAATAGCCTTTATAAAAACTTTAAATATTTATTTAAGTTAAATTAATATTTGCTAATTTAAAGGTATTGGAAATATTTTTTTAAATTTAATATAGGCTATATTTCGCTTTATATAAATTAAAGCTTTTTTTAATTTAAAGAATACTTTAATTATTTATATATTAAATTTTAACGTATAAATAAATCTATTAATATATTAATTAAATAAATAATAAAGTAAATATTAAATAGAAAAAACTAACCTATTGGAATAACTGTTGTTTTATATATAGTAGGTAAATTTTGGTTTTCTTTACTTTGAAAAATTCCTTGTTTAAATATTTTTCGAATATTTGTAATATATTTTGTTATATTTACAATTTGTCGAATTTAGGTTATTAAATCTATTGATAATTAATTAGTATTAAATTAAACTTTAATAGTATAAAATACGAACTATTAAATTTTTCTTATTTAAATTTAAACCGTTTGTTTTTTTTAAGGTAAGGTAATTCATTATTAATATAATCCAAAATAAAATTGTTGGTTTCTTCGTTTAAAATATAATCATTTAGAATATTTTAAACGATTATATTTATTATATAAGAAATATAGCGAATATTGTTTATAAAGTTATTTCCAGTTCTTTTAAAATAATGATTTTAAAATGACTTTATGAACCGATTATTATTTGTTGTATTATCTTTAGTAATACTAGGGTTGGTAATTAATTAGACTAAAGCGATTAAATGAGTGACTAAATTAGTCTTTAGTCACTCACAGCCTTGACTAAGACTAAATTAGTTATTCATAGCAGTGACTAAGACTAATTTAATCACTTAAACTGGTGACTAAGACTAATTTAGTCTAATTAAATTAATTATAACTAAGACTAAATTAGTCTTTAGTTAGATTAAAGACTAAAGATCAAAATATTTAATTATTTAATATTTAATTTTTCTTCTTTTATTTAATTTAAAATAGAACTTTAAAGTAAAAATATATAATAATAAATAAGTACTTTTATTTTAATATAAAGGTTATTATAGAATATATAAAAATAAAAGTATATTAATATAATTATTTTAAATATAAAATTAATAAATATAAAAATATAATATATATACATAAATAAAGGTATTATATTAATATCTTTAATATAATAATAAATAATAAATAGTTATTTTTTTTTATAATATAAAGCTTTTTATTATATATAAAGAAAGAAAGGAAAAATAAAAGTATATTAATATAGATATTTTAAATATAATATTAAAAGTTTAAAAATTAATAAATATAAAAATATAAAAATATAAAAATATAATATATATAAATAAATAAATATATTATATTAATAGTTTTTATATAATAATAAATTATAAATATTTATTATTATATATATTAAAATAAAAGGAATATAAACGTAAAGTAATATAATTATTTTAAATATATTATTAAAACTTTAAAATAAATAAATTTTAAAAAACAATAAATATTAATAAATAAAGGTATTATAGTAATAGTTTTTTATATAATAAAAGATTATAAATATTTATTATTATTATAATATAAAGGTAAAGTAATATAATTATTTTAAATATATTATTAAAACTTTTAAAATTAATAACTTTAAAAATATAATATATATTAATAAATAAAGGTATTATATT
>NW_025953719.1:0-8227 GCF_022495145.1 Xylaria bambusicola | reverse complement strand
TTAATATTATTAATAAACTTATTAAATATTTTAAATAAAAACTTTATTTATAATAAATATTAATAATTTAAAATAAATATTATAATAAAAAAGGAAAATATTATAAAAATAATTTAAAGGTTAACTTTATAAAAAGTATTAAAAAGGTATTATATTATAATATCCTAAGGCCCTTAAAATATATATACTTTATATATATTATATACCCTTCCTATATATGCTTTAAAGGAAATTCTTTCCTTCTTTAAGCTTTAATTTTATTAAATACCTATTATAAGACTGAAGAGACTTATAACATTATATTTAACCTTTAAGATTTAACCTACCTATAACAATTCTAAAGCTTCCCCTTAAGGTTACCTATAACATTGTTAGTTATGATATGCTTATATATAAATAGATAATTAAAGCTAACGCTTTTTTAGGAAACTTAAATTAAAGAGAGTTTTTAATAATAGCTTAAGGATAAAGTTAGTACGATTTATTTCCGGAAGAATAATAAACTTAAGATTAACTATTAAAATCTTTTAATAACCTTAATTTAATAAATAAAATTAATATTTAATTATTATAATAAATAAATGCTTAACTTTTAATTAAAATTATAAAGTTAAAGAAATAACTTCTTAAAGGAAAGAAGGTTATTTAAAGTTTAAAGGTAACCTATACCTCTTTTAAATTATATTTAAATAAAAGAAAAAAGAACTTAAAAATATTAAGTTTAAATAAGTTAGGGCATCGCTTTAACCTTAATAATTTATAGACCTTTAATAATTAACAATATTGTTAGGATTAAAGAAAAAGTAATCCTAATAATAATGACCCTTTATTATCCAACTTTAATATAAAGTATAATCGGAATAGTTACGTACGCCAATTACGTTTAAATTATATATACCATTATAAACGCTACTTCTTTAAGGAAGCTAATTTAAATTAGCTTTTTAAGTTTAACTATAACCCCCTTAATATAAAATTTACCTATTTAAAATAGTTAAAATAGGTAGAAGAATTAAAAACTATATTCTATAAGGCTAATTATAAGTTTAAAACTAATACCTTTAAAATTCTTTATATATATAATAAAATAAATAAAAATTATAAAAATGTATATTAAATTATAAAAAGAAGGTTTAAATATATAAAAAGAAAGTAAATAAAATTTAATTAAAATATATTTTTAAATTAAATTAAAACTTTATTATATTAATTATCCTTCCTATAGGTTAGCATTAATATATAACTTAAAAGGGTTATATAATATATTAATTAGGACCTAAGATTTTTTAATTAATACTTAGCTAATATTAAAAGTTAAAACTTAAAACGAAATAAGGGTAAAAAAGCCTTATTATATTATTAAAAACTAAGTAAACCCCTATAAAAGGAATTAATAAATTTCTATAACCCCTTATTAAAAACTAGGATTAAAATGGTTAACATAATATAATAACGTTAGGAATTAATAAATAAGAACTAATAGATTAACTATAAAAGAAAAAGGCTTAAATTAAAAAATACCTAAACTAATAATAAACCACCTATAAATATAAGCTAAAGTTAAAGTAATAGTTAAACTATTAATAATAATTATAAAAATAAATATAAAGGATATAATAATAATAACTATAATAGTAGCTTTAACTATAATTATATTAATAGTTATAAAGGTAATAGTAATAGTAATAACTATTAAAGTAATAATAATAGTTATAGCTATTAAGGAAATAATAATAATAGCTATTATTAATATTTATAAAGTTTTAATTATTAAAAAAACTATTAATTTAATAACTTTATTTTAAAAAGTTAACCCCTTTTTAAAGCTCCTTTAAATTATTTATAAAGTAATAATAAAAATAAATTAAATTAAGGAAATTATAAAGGAGTAGTTTATTTTAATTATAGTTAACCAAACTACATCGCCCCAAACTGCATTTAACCTAAATAAAACTAAAACCTTAATTATATAAGCTATATAGTATAAAAATAAACTATTTAAAAAGTTTAAGTAAATAAAGAATAGGATAAAGCTAAAAATAAATAATAGTTACTATACCGTTTTTATACCCCCCTTTTATTAAAATGTTATAATCTTTTAAAATATAATAAATAGTTAGGAAATGGACCGGAAGCTTAATACCTTCCAAGCTAATAAAAGGCATTGGGTTAAATCTACCCCCTTATATACCCATTATACGTTGTTTTCACACCCCTTATATAATCTGTACACCTAGCTTAAAGAAACCACCTTTATAAACTTATATTGACCTAGATTTTTATACTAAATGCAATTATATTAGCTTCACTTTTACACTTTATTATAAGCTAAAAAAAGCTCCTTTTTAAACCCCTTTATTATAATATACTATAAGTAGTAGTTTTCCATTATATAAAGCCTATTAGGTTACCTATAAATTAATTAACAATTATAATATCATTTATTTATAAGTTTAAATATATATATATAGCTATTAATTATAATTATTGCTTAAAAGGTAGCCCTATTTTATTATTTTAAACTATTTTAAAGGATTAAGGAATTATATTAAATTTAGGTATAAATTGTTAATTCTTTAAACTTAAAGCTTACTACTTTAAAATACTTACCCCGTATCAGTTTATAAAAGTTTATAAAAATGAACTATATTATTAAGCAATTATTTAATTATTAAAATTAGTTTAGTTAAAAGAGTTGGAATTATATATATTTTATATAGGATTTAATAATATTTTATAGGAGTTTTATAACCTTATTAATTTTTTTAATATAAATAAAGCTAATATACTTCCCTACTTAAAAAGAGGCAATTTAACTATTAAACTTAAAGAAAACGCTATAGTTCTTTATTATCCTATATATCCTTTAATATAAGATAAATTTAAAAAGCTATAAAGGTAGTTAAATAAAATGCTAAAGGTTAAAAAAATTAGAAAATTAATTAGTTTAATTGGAGCACCTATCCTTTTTATTTTTAAAAAAGATAAAGGCTTATATTTATATATAAACTATAGGGGATTTAACTATATTTTATATAAAAATTGTTATACTTTACCCCTTATTTTAAAGCTATTGGATAAAATCTTTTAAGTAAAGATATTTATAAAAGTTAACTTAAAGGATGCTTATTACTATATTTATATTTAAAAGGGAAATAAATGGAAAATAGCCTTTTATACTTATTATAGCTATTATAAATTTTTAATTATGCCTATAGGTTTATTAAATGCTTTTACTACCTTTTAAAACTATATATAAAAAGTATTTAATAATATTTTAAATATTTTTTATATTACTTATTTAAATAATATCTTTATATTTTTTATAAATAGGAAATTATATATAAAATATATTTAAGCTATTATTAAAAGATTATAAAAAGTGGACCTTTATATTAAACCCTTTAAATGCTAAGTCTATTAAAAAAAATTAAATTTTTAAGCTATATTATCTTTAGTTAAAATATTAAAATAAATCCTTTAAGAATTAATATAATTAATTAATAACCTATTTTAAGTTCCTATAAAGAACTATAATAATTTTTAGGGTTTTATAACTTTTATTATTGCTTTATAAATAGGTTTTCCTAAATTGCATTACTATTAATATATTATTTAAAGAAAGGTACATTTAGGATAAAAGAGGGTTGAATTTTATTAAATATAGCTATAATAAAGGTATTTAAAGATCTTTAAGCTATATTTAAGAAGGTTATTTTCCTTATATATTTTAGCTCCAAAAAGTAAATATTATTAAAGACCAATTCCTTTAAGGTAGCATTTATAGGTAACCTATCTTAATAGGATAATTAAGGTATATTTAAACTAGTTATATTCTATTCCTATAAGTTTTCTAAATAGGAAATATAGTATAATACTCCTAATTAAAAAATGCTTATAATAATAAATTGCTTTAAGTATTAATAGCATTACCTTTAAAGAAGCTACCTATTAATTAAAGTATTAATTAATTATAGCAATCTTTAAATATTTATAAGGACCTTAAAGTTAAATAGGAAGTAAGCCTATTAGTATATATATTTAGCTCCTTTTAACTTTATTATTAAATATAAAGTAGGTAAGAAAAATAAAACTAATTTACCCTTATATCGCTTTAATTTTATAGCTATTTTACCCATTAATATAAATATTCTTCCTATATTAAAAAGGAAGATTATTATAATATAATAATTTAAAATCCTTAATCTATACTTTAAAGTATTAATTAACGAACTATATATTATATATATACCTATTAAATGGACCATTTTTATATAAGCAGTTATATATAAATAAGTATAAATAGCTATAGGTATTAAAAAGAGTAAAAACCCGGAGCTATTTAAGGACTTAGGCGATTTGATCCTAAAGGTTTAACGGAAAGATTTTAAATGTTAGGCGATTCTATGCCAACTTAAGGCCGGAAAGGCTATGGACCCTTAATGGTTAATAAAAAAAGACCTAGTTTGCTATAAGGAAAGGGTTTATATTCCCTTTAAAAAGTCCCTCCATTTATAGCTTATTGAATTATATTATGATTAACCTATTGCTGGTTACTTTAATTAAACCTATACCTTAAAACTTCTATGCTGTAAATTTTTTTAGAAAGATATATGAAGCAATATCTAAAAGTATATAAAATCTTATATAATTTACTTTAAAATAAAGGCAAAATATTATTAAAAATATAATAAATTGGATACTTTACTAATTTTTAATTAACCTATATAGAAACTCTTTATAAACTTTATTATAGGTTTACCTAAAACCTTTTATAAGGGAAAATTAATTAACTTTATATTAATTATTATTAATAGATTTATTAAGCTTATATATCTGTTTCCAATTAATACTATTATTATTTTAATAGAATTAGCTATTCTTTTTTATAATAAAATTAAATGCCTATATAATAACCTATAGGGTATAATTTTAAATAAAGGTATTATTTTTATAAGCTAATTTTAATCTAACCTTTATTATTACTTTAAAATAAAACAATACCTTTTGGTTACGTTTTACTTTAAAATTAATAGTTAAACGAAGTAAATAAATTAAATAATTAAAGGTTATTTATAATATTTTATTAATAAAGAACAAATTAATTAACTTTAACTTCTTTTATAAGCTTTTTTTGTTATAAATCTAACAGTTAATTTAATAATTGGAAAGTTACCTTTTAAAGCCCTATATAGCTACATTCTTAAATTTAAATTATTTATTAAAGATAACTTTATATTAAAGGAAGTTCCAACTATATAAAAATAATTTAATAAATTAAAAATAATTAAAAATAAAATAGTAAAGCAATAGTAAATTATATTATAATAATAAGTATAAATTAATAACCTTTAAGGTTAAAGATTTAATTATATTATTAATAAAGAATATAAAGTTTTATTATAAAAAGTTAATACTTAAGTATATAAAACCTTTTAAAATTATAAGTAAAGTTAGTTTATAAATATATTATATTAATTTCCTATTATAATATACTTATCTTTACCCTATTTCTCCAATTTAATTAATTAAGCTTTAAATTATTAAATATAAATATAATCTATTTATATTAAACCTTAAAGATGATTTAAAAAAGTAGGAAGTTAAAGATATAATAAGTAAAATAGTATATAATAAAGATTAGTATTATAAGGTTAAGTGGAAAGGTTAGCCTTTTAAATATAATTAATAAGTATTATAATTTAACATTTTAGAGTTAAAGGTAGTTAAAAATTTTAAAAAACAATAAAGTTAAAAATAAAAGAAGAAAATTAAAAATAGTAAATTAGGTATAAATTAAAACTATATTTAATATTATTAATATAGGATATAAAGTAAGCTTAATAGGATTTTAAAAATCTTAAACTAATTATAGAAAAAAATAAAACTAACTATTTTAATATAAAAGGAATTAAACCTTTACCTTTAAAGTTAAAGAATTATTATGCTTTATTATTAAGCTATATATAAAATAGGGTTAAATTTAATAATTATTAAAATTAATAATATTACGAAGCTTTATTTAATTATAAATATTACCCTATTAAGCATTATTATATTATTTAATTATAAAAGTCTTCACTTTAACTATAAATAATAAAACAAAAGTATATTATATAGTTAAATTGGGATCCTATAAATATATATATAAAGAAATTACTTAAAAGTAGCTTTAATGCTAAGCTGTATTTTACTTAAATTAAAAATGTATACGAAGAAAGTATAAAGTAAAGTTATTTATAACGTTAATTAAAATAGGTATAATTATATTATAAATAATAAATTATTATTTAATAATAATATAATTATAGTTAAGTAAATGCTTTTATTTAAATATAAATATAATATTATTATAATATATAATAAGTTTAAAATAGGTATAAAATAGCTTTATACCTTTTTATTAATTTAATTATTAATTATATTAAAATAATTTTAATAAATTAAAAAAAGGTATAAATATAATTTAATAAAGTAATATTAAATAGCTATAATATTAATATAAAATTTAAATAAGCCGGATTAAAATCTTACTTTATTATTATTAATAGCTTATATATTATTAATAATTATTTTAAATATAAATACTTATTAATTCCATTTAAAGAGTTTAATAAGGCGGATAATTTTAAAAGCTACTATAAGTAGAAGTTAAATTTAAATAAATAACAATTTATATATAATATAAGTATAAAAATACTAATAGGCTTATATATTTAATATGTTTTAATATATTTATAATAATTAATAAAGCTAGATTTATTAAATAAATAATTAAGTTTAAATAAAAAACTAAAGTTAAATTAATATATATACTTAATATACCTAATATAATTATAATATATTAATATAAGTAATATAGCTATAGGGTTAATATGCTTATTATAGCGTTAATTCTTTATCTTTATAAACTATTTGCATTTCTTCCGGGGTTTCTGCCCTTAATATCCGAATTACCCCCATAGCTTAAATAATTATTAGGCGGAGGGCCGGCGGATCTACCGCAGCCTTAGCCCAAACTACCCTTTTCGTTATTATCGTTATTATCGTTGCCGCCTGGTAGCAGTACTAGTAGTATTGGTAGAGCTAGTAATATTAATAGTACTAGTAATAGCGGCGCAGGTACTTCGTCATCGGCGCGTTCTTCATCCATATCCTTATCATACTCAAATAGCAGTAATAATAATAACGCTTTACCTTTACCGCTATAGGTAATATGGTTATTTTTTAAAGCTTAAGCCTTACCCTTACCCTTTTTACCCTTAAAAGGTATAATTTAAATAATAATAATATAAATATAATAAAAAAAAAGGAAAATAAGGTAAAAATAAAAGCGATATAATAGTTTTTAACTAAAACTAATTTTTAAAATTAATAATAGTTAAAGAAAAAAAAAAAAAAGAAGAAAAAATTAATAAATAATTAATAAGAATATATATATAAATTCTATTATAAAAGTAATATATAGCATATATAATTTATAATATAAATATAAGCTTAATACCTATATACCTTTCTTATAATAACGCTTTATATAAATAAACTACATTAATATATTTATTATAACACTTTACATTATACATTTATATAATTGGACTTTTTATTTTATATTTAATTAATAAATTAATTATATATTAGGTTAAGGATAACCTAATAAAGGAAAAAGGAATAGTTATTATACTATAGTATTTTAAAGCCTTTAAAATATATATACTTTATATATATTATATACCCTTCCTATATATGCTTTAAAGGAAATTCTTCCCTTTTTTAAGCTTTAATCTTATTAAATACCTACTATAAAACTAAAGAAACTTATAACATTATACCTAACCTTTAAGATTTAACCTACCTATAATAAAAGGGATTTATTATTTAATAGTTTTTTAAAAGTATATAAATTAATTTTAATTAAATAATTAATTACTTTATATTTTATTAACTTTATTTTAAAATATTATTTAATTAAATTTTAATAAATAAAGGTAATATATTTCTTATTTAATTTAATTATATTTTTAACCTTTATATATATATAAAAAAAATCCTTTATTTTTTTATTAATAATTATAAAAACCCTTTATAAAAAAAGTAACCTATAACTTATATTTTAAACTATTAAATAAAACTTAAAATTATTTATTTAATATATTATTATTATTTATAATATTCTTTATATAATATTTACCCTTTAAATAAAAGGTTTTAAATTAATAAGTAAAATATT
>NW_025953718.1:0-8399 GCF_022495145.1 Xylaria bambusicola | reverse complement strand
AAAAAAAAAAGTTAATAAATAATTAATAGGAATATATATATAAATTTTATTATAAAGGTAATATATAATATATATAATTTATAAAATAAATATAAGTTTAATATTTATATACCTTTATAATAATAATACCCTATATAAATAAACTATATTAATATATTTATTATAATACTTTATATTATATACTTATGTAATTAAACTTTTTATTTTATATTTAATTAATAAATTAATTATATATTAGGTTAAGAATAACCTAATTAAAGAAAAAAGAATAATTATTATATTATAATATTTTAAAGCTTTTAAAATATATATACTTTATATATATTATATACCTTTTTTATATATACTTTAAAGGAAATTCTTTCCTTTTTTAAGCTTTAATTTTATTAAATACCTATTATAAGATTAAAAAGACTTATAATATTATACCTAACCTTTAAGATTTAACCTACCTATAACATTAAGGTAGCTAGGTTAATTGGGTAGCTAGGTTAAATAGGAGATATATTATATTTATATATATAAAATTACTAATTTTATTACTATAAGCCTTTTTTAATAGGTTAAAATATATAATATTTAAAGGTTAAAGCTTATAAAATAAATAAAAAGGTATTAAAACTATAATAATATTATTATTTTAATAATAATTTTTAAAACGTTTAAAATAATAACTGTTATAATTATTAAATATAAAAAAACGCTTTATATTTATTAATTATAATTAAATAAATTTATTAAAATATTAAATTTATTATTAATTTAATTATTATTTAAAACTATAATTTATTAATTAAATAATATAGGACTATTATAATATAAAAAAGTAAAGTAAGTTTTACTTTTTAAAATAATAAAAGGCGGTATTAATTAACCTTAAAAATTAATTATATAAATAGTTATAAATTAATTTTAATTAACTTATTATATATATTTAAACTTATTTTATTTTTTTAAACTTATTTTATTTTTTTAAATTTATTATAATTATATTAATTATAATTATACTTATTATAAACTTTATTTTATTAAAATTATAAATATCCTTTTTAATAATATTATTTTATTTAATAGCTTTTTTAATATATTATAATATATATTATATTTATTAAGATTTTCATAAAGGATTTAACTATAGTTAATTTAATAGTTTAAATATATTTAAATAATTAATATTTAATTTATAAAATATAGTATTTAATATTTTTTAATAAGTTAACTACCTTATTTTATTAATAATTAATTAGCTATATTTTTAATATAATATATGTAAAGTAAAAATATTTATAAATTTAAATTAATAATAAAGTAAATAATAGTTTATTTTTTAATTTTAATAAATATATTTTTTACTTTAATATTACATTTAAGTATAATATTAATAATTTTGTAATAAAAGGTTTTATTAAGAATATAATATATTTTTATAAGTTTATAAATAAAAATATAAAGGTTTTATTAATAAAAGTAAATAATAATTTATAGCTTAATTTTAAATAATATATTTTTTTATTATTATAAATAAAAAAACTTAAGTTTAAAGTATAAAGGTTAAAAAGTTATAAAATCCTTATTATATAGTAATATTTATTATATACAAATAGAATATATTATTTAAAATTAAAAGTATATAAAGATTAAATTATAAAAGGGATAAAGGGTTAATTTAAAGTATAATTAAACAATTTAATTAATTAATAATATAATTTAAATTATATAATATTAAACCTATTCCTTTAAATTTCCTTTATATATTATTTAAAATAATTACTTTATTAAATATATAGAAAAATGTAAATATAAAATTTTCCTTTTAAATATAAGCAATATATACTTATATAAAACCTTTAATTTACTTTTTATATAACCGTTTTAAAAAGCTAAATACTTTAATATTAAATAATTAAACGTAATAAAAGGAATAAAAAGGTATATAAAAAGTAATAATATTATTTTCTTTATAATATAATTTAAATTTATATAAATAATAACTTTTATAATTATTAAAAAGAAAAAAGTAATAATATCATTTTATATAAAGCTTTATATATTAATTGAAATGTTTTATTTAATTTATAACTTATTTATTTATTATTTAATATATTATTATTTTTATATTAAAGTATAAAGTAGTTTTTTTCTATTAAAATAATATATAGCAGAATAAGTTAACTATATAATAAAATTATTTAAATAACTATAATACATCTCTTAATTAACTTAGCTACCCAATTAACTTAGCTACCCCATTTTTCTATATAAAATCTAATATTTCAAATTTAAATAACTTTACTAAAAGTGGGTCTACAAACTTATAATTACTATTTTCAAAATATTAACTTAAAAAGGAATTTAATAGTATTTTTTATAATTTTATAACTATTTTATTTATAGCTATAAAGTAAACTACGTTAAAATTTTAACGCGGTTTTTAATATAAGGCTAAGGAAATTAACTATAAAATAATAAAAAATATTATTAAATTTCGCTTTAAGTTAATATTTTAAAGATAGTAATTATAAGTCTATAGGCCTACGTTTCTTAAAGTTATTTAAGTTTGAAATATTAGATTTCATATAGGAAAATGGGGTGGCTAAGTCAATTGGGTGGCTAAGTTAAGTGGGAGATGCGTTAAGGATAAATTAAATATAATATTTAATTAAATTTTTATTTAATACCTATTAATAATTAATTCTTTAATTAAAATATATTTAAATTTTTAAAATTTATTATATAAAGTTTATTATTTAATTCTTTTTAACTAGCTTTTAACTTTATAATATTATTAATTAATTAATTATATTTTTTATATAATTATATAAAGGTAGAAATAATTTTACTATAAAATTAAAGATATATTATATAATTAAATTTTCTTTATTTAAAATTAATTAAGCTTTTAAAGGTAATATTTTATTTATTAATTTAAAGCCTTTCATTTAAAGGATAAATATTATATAAAAAACATTATAAATAATAATAATATATTAAATAAATAATTTTAAATTTTATTTAATGGCTTAAAATATAAGCTATAGGTTGCTTTTTTTATAAAGGGTTTCCATTTATTATATTATAGCATCTTAAGGCCCTTGGAGTATATATACTTTATATATATTACGTACCCTTTTTATACATGCTTTAAAGGAGATTTTTCCTTTTTTTAAGCTTTAATCTTATTAAATACCTATTATGAGATTGAAGAGATTTATAATATTATACCTAACCTTTAAAATTTAACCTACTTATAATAATTTTACAGCTTCCCTTTAAGGTTACCTATAATATTATTAATTATAATATATTTATATATAAATAAATAATTAAAGCTAGCGCTTTTTTAGGAAATTTAAATTAAGGAAAGTTTTTAATAATAATTTAAAGATAGAGCTAATATAATTTATTTCTAAAAAAATAACGAATTTAAAATTAATTATTAAAATTTCCCAATAACCCTAATTTAATAAATAAAGCTAATGCTTAATTATTATAATAAATAAATGTTTAACTTTTAATTAGAATTATAAAGTTAAAGAAATAACTTTTTAAAGGAAAGAAGGTTATTTAAAGTTTAAAAGTAATTCGTACCCCTTTCGAATTATATTTAAATAAAAAAAAAAGAATTTAAAAATATTAAGTTTAAATAAATTAGGGTATTACTTTAACTTTAATAATTTATAAACCTTTAATAATTAATAATATTATTAGGATTAAAGAAAGGGCAATTTTAATAATAATAACCCTTTATTATCTAGCTTTAATATAAAGTATAGTTAAAATAGTTATATATATTAATTATATTTAAATTATATATATTATTATAAATATTATTCTTTTAAAGAAGTTAATTTAAGTTAGCTTTTTAAGTTTAATTATAATTCCTTTAATATAAAATTTACCTATTTAAAATAATTGGAATAGGTGGAAGAATTAAAAACTATATTTTATAGGATTAATTATAAGTTTAAAATTAATACCTTTAAAATTTTTTATATATATAATAAAATAAATAAGGATTATAAAAATATATATTAAATTATAAAAAAAAGGTTTAAATATATAAAAAGGAAATAAATAAAGTTTAATTAAAATATATTTTTAAATTAAATTAAAATTTTACTATATTAGTTATCCTTTTTATAGGTTAATATTAATATATAATTTAAAAGGGCTTTATAATATATTAATTAGGACCTAAAACTTTTTAATTAATATTTAATTAATATTAAAAGTTAAAACCTAAAACGAAATAAGGGTAAAAGAGCTTTATTATATTACTAAAAATTAAGTGGACCTTTATAAAAGGAATTAATAAATTTTTATAACCCTTTATTAAAGATTACGATTAAAATGGTTAATATAATATAATAATATTAGGAATTAATAAATAAGGATTAATGGGTTAATTATAGAAGAAAGAGGTTTAAATTAAAAAATACCTAAATTAATAGTAGACTACTTATAAATATAAGCTAAAGTTAAAATAATAGTTAAGTTATTAATAATAATTATAAAAATAAATATAAAGGATATAATAGTAATAATTATAATAGTAGTTTTAACTATAATTATATTAATAGTTATAAAGGTAATAATAATTATAATAATTATTAAAGTAATAATAATAATTATAGCTATTAAGGAAATAATAGTAATAGTTATTATTAATATTTTTAAAGTTTTAATTATTAGGAAAACTATTAATTTAATAACTTTATTTTAGGAAGTTAACCCCCTTTTAAAGCTCCTTTAAATTATTTATAAAATAATAATGGAAATAGACCAAATTAAGGAAATTATAAAGAAGTAGTTTATTTTAATTATAGTTAACTAGGCTATATTGCTTTAAATTGCATTTAACTTAAATAAGATTGGAATTTTAGCTATATAGGCTATATAATATAAAAATAAACTATTTAAAAAGTTTAAATAAACGAAGAATAGGATAAGGCTAAAGATAAATAATAGTTATTATATTGTTTTTATACCTCCTTTTTATTAGAATGCTATAACCTTCCGGATTATAATAAATAATTAGGAAATGGATTGGAAGCTTAATACCTTTTAAACTAATAAAAGGTATTAAGCTAAATCTATCCCTTTATATATTTATTATATATTATTTTTATACTTTTTATATAATCTGTATATTTAGCTTAAAGAAATTACCTTTATAGACTTATATTAACCTAAATTTTTATATTAAATATGATTATATTAGTTTTACTTTTACGCTTTATTATAAGTTAGAAAAGGCTCCTTTTTGAACCCTTTTATTATAATATATTATAGGCGGTAGTTTTCCGTTATATAGGGCTTATTAGGTTATTTATAAATTAATTAACGATTATAATATTATTTATAAGTTTAAATATATATATATATAGCTATTAATTATAATTATTGCTTAAAAGGTAATTTTATTTTATTATTTTAAATTACTTTAAAGGATTAAGGAATTATATTAAATTTAAGTATAAATTGCTAGTTTTTTAAATTTAAGGCTTACTATTTTAAAATATTTACCCTATATTAATTTATAAAAATTTATAAAAATGAACTATATTGTTAAATAATTATCCAATTATTAGAATTAATTTAGTTAAAAGAATTAAAATTATATATATTTTATATAGGATTTAATAGTATTTTATAGGAGTTTTATAACTTTATTAATTTTTTTAATATAAATAAAGCTAATATATTTCTTTATTTAAAAAAAGGAAATTTAACTATTAAATTTAAAAAAAATGCTATAGTTCCTTATTATTTTATATACCCTTTAATATAGGATAAATTTAAAGAGCTATAAAGGTAGTTAAATAAGATATTAAAGGTTAAAAAAATTAAAAAATTAATTAATTTAATTGGAGTATTTATCCTTTTTATTTTTAAAAAAGATAGAAGTTTATACTTATATATAAATGATAAGGGATTTAATTATATTTTATATAAGAATTATTATACTTTACCTTTTATTTTAAAGCTATTAAATAAAATCTTTTAAATAAAGATATTTATAAAAATTAACTTAAAGGATACCTATTACTATATTTATATTTAAAAAGGAAATAAATAAAAAATAGCCTTTTATATTTATTATAGTTATTATAAATTTCTAGTTATACCTATAGGTTTATTAAACATTTTTATTACCTTTTAAAACTATATATAAAAGGTATTTAATAATATTTTAAATATTTTTTATATTACTTATTTGGATAATATCTTTATATTTTTTATAAATAAGGAATTATATATAAAATATATTTAGGCTATTATTAAAAGATTATAAAAAGCGGACCTTTATATTAAGCCCTTTAAATATTAATTTTATTAAAAAAAGATTAAATTCTTAAGCTATATTATTTTTAATTAAAATATTAAAATAAATCCTTTAAGGATTAATATAATTAATTAATAGCTTATTTTAAATTTTTATAAAGAATTATAATAATTTTTAAAGTTTTATAACTTTTATTATTGCTTTATAAATAGGTTTTTTTAAATTACATTATTATTAATATATTATTTAAAAAAAAGTGCATTTAAAATAAAAAAAGATTAAATTTTATTAAATATAACTATAGTAAAAGTATTTAAAGATTTTTAAGCTATATTTAAAAAGGTTATTTTTTTTATATATTTTAACCTTAAAAAGTAAATATTATTAAAAACTAATTCCTTTAAAGTAATATTTATAAATAATTTATTTTAATAGGATAATTAAGGTATATTTAAACTAATTATATTTTATTCCTATAAGTTTTTTAAATAGGAAATATAATATAATACTTTTAATTAAAAAATACTTATAATAATAAATTGCTTTAAGCATTAATAGCATTATCTTTAAAGAAGTTACCTATTAATTAAAGTATTAATTAATTATAATAATCTTTAAGCATTTATAAAAACCTTAAAGTTAAATAAAAAGTAAGCCTATTAATATATATATTTAGTTCCTTTTAACTTTATTATTAAATATAAGGCAGGTAAGAAAAATAGGGTTAATTTATTTTTATATTATTTTAATTTTATAGCTATTTTGCTTATTAATATAAATATCCTTTTTATATTAAAAAGGAAGATTGCTATAATATAATAATTTAAAGTTCTTAATTTATACTTTAAAATATTAATTAATAAGCTATATATTATATATATACCTATTAAATGGATTATTTTTATATAAGTAGTTATATATAAGCAAATATAAATAACTATAAATATTAAAAAGAATAAAAACCTAGAACTATTTAAAGATTTAAGCAATTTAATCCTAAAGGTTTAACGGAAAAATCTTAAATGTTAGGCAATTTTATACTAATTTAAAGTTGGAAAGGTTATAAACCTTTAATAATTAATAAAAAAAGACCTAATTTATTATAAAAAAAAGTTTATATTCCCTTTAAAAAGTCCCTTTATTTTTAGCTTATTAAATTATATTATAATTAATCTATTATTAATTATTTTAATTAAACTTATATTTTAAAACTTTTATATTATAAGTTTTTTTAAAAAAATATATAAAATAATATTTAAAAGTATATAAAATCCTATACAATTTACTTTAAAATAAAGGCAAAATATTATTAAAAATATAATAAATTAAATACCTTACTAATTTTTAATTAACCTATATAGGAACTTTTTATAAACTTTATTATAAGTTTATTTAAAACCTTTTATAAAAGAAAATTAATTAACTTTATATTAATTATTATTAATAAATTTATTAAACTTATATATTTATTTTTAATTAATATTATTATTACTTTAATAAAATTAGCTATCCTTTTTTATAATAAAATTAAATATTTATATAATAGCTTATAAGGTATAATTTTAAATAAAGGTATTATTTTTATAAGCTAATTTTAATCTAACTTTTATTATTACTTTAAAATAAAATAATACCTTTTAATTACATTTTACTTTAAAATTAATAATTAAATAAAGTAAATAAACCAAATAATTAAAGGTTATTTATAATATTTTATTAATAAAAAATAAATAAATTAACCTTAACTTTTTTTATAAGCCTTTTTTATTATAAATTTAATAATTAATTTAATAATTAAAAAGTTACCTTTTAAAGCTTTATATAATTATATTCCTAAATTTAAATTATTTATTAAGGATAACTTTATATTAAAGGAAATTCTAATTATATAAGGATAATTTAATAAATTAAAAATAATTAAAAACAAAATAGTAAAATAATAATAAATTATATTAAAATAATATATAAAATATTATAATAATAAATATAAATTAATAACCTTTAAAGTTAGAAATTTAATTATATTATTAATAAAAAATATAAGGTTTTATTATAAAAAGTTAATATTTAAATATATAGGACCTTTTAAAATTATAAGTAAAGTTAATTTATA
>NW_025953717.1:0-8632 GCF_022495145.1 Xylaria bambusicola | reverse complement strand
TCTTTTTATTATTTAATTAAAAATAAAACTTTAAAGTATAAATATATAATAATAAATATATTTTATATATATTAATAAATAAATATAATAATAAACTATAAATATTAATTATTATTATATTATAAAGGTTATTACAATATAAATTAAAATAAAAATTAAATAAAGGTAAAGTAATATAATTATTTTAAATATATTATTAGAACTTTTAAAATTAATAACTTTAAAAATATATTATATATTAATCATTAAATGTATTATAATAATAGCTTTTATATAATAATGAAATATAAATATTTATTATTATTATAATATATATTTAAATAAAGGAAAGATAAAGCTAAAGTATTATAATTATTTTAAATATATTATTAAAACTTTTAACATTAATAACTTTAAAAATATAATATATATTAATAAATAAAGGTATTATATTAATAATATATATATAATAATAAACTATAAATAATATTTATTATTTTAATATTAATAATATAATATTTAATAAAATATATTTTTTAAAAAACTAGAATTAAACTTTTAATCACTCTTAGTTAAACTAAATTAGTCACTTTAGTCACTTTAGTCAAATTAAAGTTTTAGTTAGACTAAATTAGTCACTCACAGCCTTAATTAAGATTAAATTAGTCATTCAATCAAGTGACTAAGACTAATTTAGTCACTCATGACTAAGACTAAGACTAAGTGACTAAATTACTAACCCTGTTAAAAATATTAGGAATTAAATAAAAATACGGAATATTCTTAAGATAAAAAATCGTATTGTATATTAAGGTAATTATTATACGAAGAAAAAGGAAATCTATACCTAGCATTATAGGGTGTACGGCAAACCTGGCTATAATATACAAATTTGCAAAAATGTTATAGAAACATTTAACGATTTAGATTTAGATTAGTTTAAGTTAATCGTACGAATAGTTGTTGAGATATTTTTAAATGCATGTACGAAGGTTAAAAATGTGGCTAGGTTAATTGGGTGGCCAGGTTAAGTGGGAGATGCATTATATATAAAAGATAATTAATAATAAAAAAATAATTATATCCTATATTAATTTATATTATTAAATTTAAAGAATTAACGCTTATATATTTAATAAGGAATTAGATTTAAACAGTTTAACTATTAAATAATAAAAACCGAAGTTTAAAAGGATAAAATAAAATAAATAAAAGGTATTTATCTACAGGATTACTATTTTAAAATTTAATATAAAGTAGTATTAACTACCCTTTATTATAAATAATAATATATCTTTAAAAATAATTAAAATATAAAGGCTATAAAATATTAAAAAAGCTAAGATAAATAATTTATTATATATATTAACCTTTAACTATATTATTTAAAATTTAAATAGCTATATATTTAAGGACTTATATGAAAAGCTAAACTGTTAAATATAAATAAAGCTATTAAAAATAAAGGGATAAAAAGAAATAGATTATTTATTTAACGCATCTCCCACTTAATCTGGCCACCCAATTAACCTGGCCACCCTAATAACCTATATAAAACCCCATTATTTTAATTTCTAACAACTCTACGAATATTAATTGTACGATTTAATAATTAATACCTTTAAATCCGTTAATTAAAGGGAAATCTAACGGTATTTATTATTATTTTTTACAAAATTTATTAAGCGAGATATTAAGCAATATATTAAAAGGGTGCTAGGTAAGGATTATTTTAACGCTTACTTTAGCGTATTGCTTAATAACTCCACAAATATGAGTCGTAAAAGTTAGTGAAGAGTACTGTTAAATAGGTCGTTTAATTATAAATCTAATGGTGTATTTTGTTACAATCAGGGGTTTAGGGCATAGCTGTATTAATGCTATGGACGAAAATTTTAAGTTAAAGAAGAAAGGAAGGAAAGATAAAATTAAAATATAAGTATATATGGAGATATATATAGGTTAACAGCTGTTATGGGTTATGTAACCTTATTGATATAGGTTTTGCATATTTTTATAGTATCCCTTTATAGTGTATATAGTATTTTGGTATAATATATATTTAATATATTTGTTATACTTCCCCCTATTAAAATTAAGATACGGGTATAAAATAGGTCGAGGAATTATTTATAACGTTTAGTTTTAATTATAATATTATTTTGTATTATAATGTTATTATTGGGATAGTTAGTAGTAAATTTATTAGTTATCGTAGCTTTTATCTATTTATTTAGCCGTTTAAACGGTTTTAATATATTAGGCTATCTTTTGTAAAACTTTTATATTTTAACTAATAAGTTTTTAAAATTCTTTATTAGGTATTAGGTATTATTAAGGTTATAACCTTTTTAAGTAATTTAGTATTATAGCATTTTATTATGCCTTATTATTTATAACTTAAACAATTATTTAACTTTTTATTTTAATCCTCCTTTAATATTTTTAAGTTTTAATAATGGTTAAGTTTATTAAAGTAATAGGTTTTTACTTACTTTATATAGATGATTTATATAGAAAAGGTTAGTTATTTTTATTAACTTTAAAAAATTTAATATATAGTTATATCCTTTTTTTTCGAATATTTTAAAAGGTCCAATTTATTAAAAGTTTAATTAAGTAATCGAACTATTAGTTATAAAATTCTTTTTTTTTAAAAAGACTTTATCTTTTATACGGAAGTTTATTAGGCGTTACTTTTTATTTATTTATACTTCTTATCTTTTTTATATAACCTTCGTTGCTTTATAAGCTACCTTTTATACCTTGTAAGTCTGTTATATTAATTGTTAAGCTAACCTTTTAGGCATAATCTTTTTAATAGTATTTGGTAAAGGTATTAATAAAGGGTTCCTTACGTTAGTTCCTATTAAAACCTTTAATAGTATTATATTAATGATTAAATATTAAAAGGGATTATATATAAAATTTAATATAGATAAATAGAAGCTTTAATTATTTTAATATTTATTAATATAAAAGTATGACTATTAATTTAACTTTTAATTTATAAACTTTATAATTTTTTATATTTAAAGGTAAAGGATACTCCTATACCGGTATTTAATACGGATTAATTTATTAATCTTTATTAAAAAGTGTAAAATAAAAGGTTCTATATTATTTAAAATTTATACCTTTAAAAAACTTAGAAAATAATAAATATATTTATAATATTAATATATTATATCTTTTATTATATTATTCTTTTTATTAGGTATTATAATTAATAAGTAATTAAATTTATTAATAAATATCTATATATAATTATAATTATACTTATTTAAAGGTATATCCTTTTTATTAATTATAATATAGCGTTAAATAGCTATAAGGATTAATAATAAATATAATAGTTTAGGTATTTTATTTCGGGGAACTTTATTCTATTAATAATTATAATAATTATAAATATATATTTAAATATTTTATTTTAATAAGGGTTAATAATAATCCTATTTAATTATTTTAATATATTTATTTTACCTAAAGTAAATAACAATTATTAAATAGTAGGCTTTTTTAATTAAGGCTATCCGGAGATAAATTTTTAAGTTAAAGGTCTACTTTAAAATAATTAATTAATAGTTTTTATATTTTAAACCTTATTTTTCGTTTTTTCGTTGGATTAAGTTTACTAGGTTAAAGCTATAAGGTATTATTACTTTTTTTTATAGCTATTATTAACTTACCTAAAGCTTTAAATAAGATTAGGGTTATATTCCGTTTTTTAGCTTTATAAGCTTTAACGGTTAATAGATTAACTATTTTATAAGATAATATATTTACTATTACATTTTTTTAATTAGGCTAATATTAAAAGATAATATTAAAGTTAAATAAAAAATTTACTTATTTTATTTATTTTATAAAAAGGACTCTTTTAATAATAAAATATAATAAAGTTTAATAGTTAATTATTATAAAAAACTTTCTATTTAATAGTTTTAGGTAATTATACTTTATTATTTAAATTATAGCTAATAATTCCTTATTTTACATAAAATAAACTTATTTAATTAATAATATAATTTTTAAAAAGTATCCTATAAACTTTTAAATATTATCTTTTTATTACTATTAAATAGCTTTATTAATAATATTCCGGAAGGCATTAATTTTAATTCTAATAGGTTAGCTAAATTAAAAGAAGGTTAATATTAATATTTTATAAGCTAGCTTTTTTATTAATTCGAAAGCTTTTTATTATTTATTACCTATTTTAAACAATATACCTTTTTTAAATAAACGGTTTAAAGGTTTAGCTATATTGCTAATATAATATATAAATATTTAAATAAAGTTATATAGCCTTAAAAACAAATAAATACTTTAAATATTAATTAAATCTTTAAACTTTTAATTAATAATAATATTTATCTTTTTAAAGTTTATTTAAATACTTTATTTAGCCTTTAGGATTATATTTAAATAATTTATAGAAGTTATATTAAAGTAGGATTTTTTAATATTTCTTTAAAGTTTAACATTATAAAAGTAATATATTACTTTTTTATATTATTCCTAATGTTCTTTTTTATTATTTATAAATATTAGGATATTATTAGTATAAATATTAATAAAAAGGTTAAATAATTTATATAGTTAAAAATTAATAAAGTTTTATTATTAGGCGGGGCTAATCTTTAATTTAAATAGTAGGATTAATTATTAAAATACTCTTTATAAGGTTTAAAATACTATTAAATATTAGGATTTTAAAGTTATTTTTAATTTATAAAAAGCTTTAATAATATTAAACTTAATATAATATTTAACCCTTTAATTATTATATATAATATTATTTAAATTTAATATAGGAATAATATAGTCTTTTAAGTATTTATTTATTTATTAATAATTAATATAAAACTATTTTTTAATTAAATTTAATTTAAAAGCAAAAAAGATAAAGGAAATATTTACTTTTATATAAGGTTTAATAAAGCTATAAATTAATAATTTATTTATTATTTCTTTTTTTAATAATAAGTATTAAATCGAAATTTAATACCAAAAGGGGTTATTTAAGGGGTTATTAATAATAGTTTTAAGGATTATATTATATCCTAATTATAATAGGGGTAATTTATTAGCTTTTACTTTTAAAAAAAACCCTTTTAAATAAGCTAACTTTTTAAGGATTAAATAATAAATTAATTTAATATATTTAAGGTTTTCATTTTATAAAAAGGGAATATATTTATTATTAAAGGTTTTTTAAATCTTTTTTAATATTATTATAATTACCTTTAAAGCTAGTTTAATAAATTTAATAAGTATTAGTTTATTTAGAAGTACCCTTTTTTTTTTTTTCTATTTAGGGTTTAACTTAGTTTTTTTAATAAGTCGTTAAATAATCCTTTCGTTTTAAAATTGCTTTATCTTTAGGCTTCTAAGTTAGATATTTTTTCGGAAGCGTATAATTAATTGCTTTAATATAGTATATTTCTTTTTTAAGGCAGCATCCTTTTAATTAGTATCCTATTAAATAACGGGGTTAATTTGTTAATTATTAGGGGACTTTTATATAATTTTAATCGTAGGTAAAAATAGGGCAAAAGGAAATAAATCTTTTAATTAATATAATATTTAACGGATATAGTTTAAAGTAACCTTATTTTTAACTAGCTATTTTAAATTAATTATAATATTATATTTAATATTAATAATTTAAAAGGTTTAATTTTTAAACCTTTATCCGTTTACTTTTAAAGTAATAATAAAGTATTAATTAACCGTATTAATAAGTTATCTTTAATAATTATTTAATCATTATAGTTATTTTAAAGTAATTAATATAGCTTTTAATTAATAGTTAACGTAATGAATTAATTTATAATTAATTATTAAATATATTTAAACTTTAATATTATATAGTATAGTAGCTTTTATTTCGAAATTATTTATTTATATTTAAATAAAGTATATAAATTAAATAATATTTTAATTATTTTTTATATAAGTTAAGGATAGTTTATAAATTATTAAGAAGTTTTCCAACAATCTAATTAGTTTTTTAATTTAAATTTAATAAAAAAGGAGTTAATAAATTCTTCTTTACCTTTTTTATTTTATATTTAAGCTATATTTTTGCTTTTTCCAAAGTAATCTATAATATAGTATCCTATTTTACTATAGTTAAAGTAGGTATTATTTTCCTAATAGGTTTTCTTTTTTTCCTTTAAAAGTTTTATCCCTTTAAGCCAGGGTTGGTAATTAGTCAGACTAAAGTGACTAAATGAGTGACTAAATTAGTCTTTAGTCACTCACAACCTTGACTAAGACTAAATTAGTCACTCACAGCTGTGACTAAGACTAATTTAGTCACTCATGAATAATCACCTTAAATAATTAATATAAAATCCAATTTTTAACCTTTTTTTATTCTGTTTAATAATTAAAATACTACTTAAAAAGACGGTTATTATTATATATTAACCTCTTTAAACGGACTTAAATTGGATTTTTAACAGCCTTAACTAAAGTTTTAGTCTAACTAAGTGACTAATTTAGTCACTCACTCTGACTAAGACTAATCACATACAACTTGACTAAATTAGTCACTCACAGCCTTGACTAAGACTAATTTAGTCACTCAAATCCGTGACTAAGACTAAGACTAATTTAGTCACTCATGACTAAGACTAAGACTAAGTGACTAAATTACTAACCCTGCTTTAAGCTTTATTATAATATTCCCTTTATTTATATTCTTTTTATTATTGGAATTATAATTAGTAAAACTAATAATTTATTTCTTCTTTTAATAATTATAATAATAATTATGGTTATATATTACCTTTATTACTTTATTATAAAAGCGTTCGTATAATATTAATAGGTTAATATTAGCTTTAAATACTTTAATTTTAAAGTTAAAGTTAATATATTTCTATAAAAATTAAAACTATTTAAATTTAGGTAACTTTAACTTTAATGCTAAGTTATTAAATTAAAAAATAAATTAATAAATATTAGAGCTTAATTTAAAATAGAACTTATTTAAGGCGTTTTATATTTAAACAGTTTAATTTGGGTTATAATAAGCAATTTTTAACGTTTATATTATTTTAGCTAAATTATTATACAGTTAAATAATAGAACGGAAATAAATTTCAACCGCTTTTTTAATATCCTCCTTTAAAAGGGATATAATATAATACATTTAGCTCTTTTTAATATAATATATTATTATATTCTTTTTAAGTTTATTAATTAGCTTTTTTAACTAATTATTAAATAAGTTTTTATTTTTAAAAAAGGTACCTAGATTAACTTTACGGATTTTAGCCTTCTTTATATATTTTAAGTTTAAGCTTATAAGGTTACCCACTAAGCTAATTGTTTTAAAGATAACCTATATAGCTATATTAATTAGTTTAAAGTTAATTTTATTAAAGGTACTTTTAACTATACCTTTTTATAGCGTTGGGGTTAAACTACCTTTTTTTATTTAGGCTTAAAAAGTAATAATTTAATCCTATAGCTATTAAATTAAAGCAGCTTAATCGATAACGCTTATTTTATTTATTGGTTAAGGTAGTTCTATTAATCCTTCATTTAAACTAAGGTCTAATGGTAAAAGCGTTATATCTTCCAGTTTAGGGTTTAAAAAGTTTTGGAAGCTATTTTTAAATTTAATGTTAGTTTCTTTTTCTTTAATAAAAGGGATAGGGTTCTAGGTTAATTATTTATTAGCTATAGGAACGTTAAGTACGGTATATAATAATAATCGTTAAAATCGTTTTAGGTTATTTATTTTAATTGGGGGTTTTTTAATTTTAAGGGGTATAAGGTTTAATTTTATTGGTTAGGTTTATTATAAGGTTATATTTATTTATCGTTAGGTACGTGATGTAATAATAGGGGGGGTTTAATTTATAAATTGCGGATAATAGCGATTAAATATAGGTAATATATTTATATAGCATTTATTAATAAGAAGGAAGAGCTTAAAATAGTATTATAATTAAGGGTTTAAAGTATAACTATATTAATGCTATAAACGAAGATTTTAAGCTAAAGGAAAAAGGAAGGAAAAATAAAACTAAAATATAAATATACGTAAAGATATATACGGGCCAACAGCTATTATAGGTCACGTGACCTTATCGATATAGGTTTCGCGTATCTCTATAATATCCCCCCATAGTGCGCACAGTATTCCGGCACAGTACATGTCTGACACGTTCGTCACATATTTTATTATTTTTTATGATTAGTATTCGCAGAGTTACTAAATTACCACGTGATTAGCGCACCGACGTTATTTGTATGGGCTAGGGGGGTGGCCAGGTCAATTGGGTGGCTAGGTCAAGTGGGAGATGCGTTATAATAAATTATTAATTCTTATAAAGATTTAAAAACCCTTTTATTAAACATATATAATAATTTAAGCTAAAATCTTTACTCCGTTTTTAAAAGTCCTTTAAAACTATATAATTTAAAAAGTATTAATAAAAATATTAGTTATAATAATATAAAAGGTATTAAAAAAACTTTAAAAAATTAATAAACTTCTTTAAAAATATTTAACTATTAATTCTTTAATAAAATAGCTTTAATAATAATTATTATTATATATAAATTATAAAAGCTTAATATAAATAATTAAATATTAATTACTTTTAAATTTAATAGGATTATTTAT
>NW_025953716.1:0-8862 GCF_022495145.1 Xylaria bambusicola | reverse complement strand
ACTATTTTTTATAAAATTTATTGAGCGAGATATTAAGCAATACGCTAAAAGGGCGCTAGGCAAGGATTAATTTAGCGCTTACTTTAGCGTATTGCTTAATAACTCCACGAGTATAGGTCGTATAAACTAATGAAGGGTACCGTTAAATAGCTCTCTTTATTACGAATCTAATGGTATATTTTATTATCTTATACGACCAATAGCCGTAGAGTTATTAAATTATCACGTGATTAACGCACCGACGTTTTTTATATGGGTTAGGGGGGTGGCCAGCTCAATTGGGTGGCCAGGTCAAGTGGGAGATGCGTTATAAATAATTATAAATTTAACTTTATATTTTTATAAATATTAACTTTAAAATTTTATAAAAGGTTATATATTTATATATAATTTATTATATACTTTTAATAATTTTAAAAGTAAAGTTTATTTTATTAATTACTTTTATTATTATTTCTATATTTATTATTATTATTATACCTAACGCATCTTCCACTTAACCTGGCTACCCAATTAACCTGGCCACATTTTTAACCTTTGTACGTATATAAAAAAAATCCCTTATTTTTCCACTAACAATTATAAAAACCCTTTATAAAGAAAGCAACCTATAGCTTACATTTTAAGCTATTAAACAAAACTTAAAATTATTTATTTAATATATTACTACTATTTATAATATTCCTTATATAATATTTACCCTTCGAATAAAAGGTTTTAAATTAATAAACGAAATACTACTTTTAAAAGCCCGATTAATTCCGGATAAAAAAAAATTAATTATATAATATATCTTTAATCTTATAGCAAAATTATTTTTACCTTTATATAATTATATAAAAGATATAGCTAATTAATTAATAATATTATAGGGTTAAAAGCTAATTAAAAAAAATTAAACATTAAACTTTATATAATAAATTTTAAATATCTAAATATATTTTAATTGAAAAATTAATTATTAATAAGTATTAAATAAAAATCTAATTAAATATTATATTTAATTTATCCTTATATAAAAAGTAATAAATAAAAATAGCATTTAAAAAGAAAATATTTATAACTTTAATAAAATTAGGTTTATAATAAGTAAAATTATATTTAAAATAATTATAACTTTAATTAAATATAAATAAAAACTATAAGCTATTTAATTAAGTAATTTAAAATAGTTTATAATTATTTAAGCAATTTTATTATATAATTAAATTATTTTATTATATATTATTTTAATAAAGAAAAACTACTTTATACCTTAATATAAAAATAATAATATATTAAATAATTAAAAGATTATAATTATAAAAAATAATTAAATAATAAATAAATAAATTATAAATTAAATTAAACATTTTAATAAATATATAAAGCTTTATATAAAAGGATATTATTGCTTTCTTTTCTTTAATAGTTATAAAAGCTATTATTTATATAAATTTAAATTATATTATAAAAAAAATAATATTATTACCTTTTATATACCTTCCTATTCCTTTTATTACCTTTAACCATTTAATATTAAGGTATTTAGCCCTTTAAAATAATTATATAAAAAGTAAATCGAAGGCTTTATATAGGTATATATTACTTATATTTAAAAGGAAGATTTTATTACTATATTTTTTTATATATTTAATAAAGCAATTATTTTAAATAATATATAAAGGGGATTTAAAAGAATAGGTTTAATATTATATAATTTAAATTATATTATTAATTAGTTAAATTATTTAATTATACTTTAAATTAACCTTTTATCCTTAATACCATTTAATCCTTATACGATTATAACTTTAAATAACTTAATTAAAGCTAATTCCCTTTTTAAATATATTAAATAAAGGATTATATAATATTAAAATAGCTTTCTTATATTTATTATTAAAGGGTTAAGTTAAATTATATATAATATAATTAATATTATATATTGTTTTATATTATTAAAAGGGAAGGTTAAAAGCTTTTATAAAATAAATTATAAGTTTAATAAACGTTATTATATAAAGAGAATTAAATTATAAAGTAAAGGATCTTTTATTATTAAAAATATTAGGAATTAAATAAAGGTATAAAGTATTTTTAAGGTAGAAAATTATATTATACATTAGGGTAATTATTATATAAAAAGAAAGGAAACTTACGCTTAGCATTATAGGGCTTATAGTAAACCCAGCTATAATATATAAATTTATAAAAATGTTATAAAAATATTTAACGATTTAAATTTAAATTAGTTTAAATTAATCGTATAAATAGTTATTAAGATATTTTTAAATATATATATAAAGATTAAAAATGTGGCCAAGTTAATTAGGTAGCTAGGTTAAGTGGGAGATGCATTACTTTTATTATTATTATTAATATTTTATATATATATACCTTTTTAAAGGATATATTTAAAGAATTAAATTAATATATTATACTTTTATAAAAGGTTTACTTTATAATTGTTAAATTATAAAATATTATTTTTTTAAAGGCTTTATACTTATAATTAATTTTTTTTAAAGGCCTTTATATTTAAAATAAAGTTAATTTTTTAATTAATTATATATTTATTTTAATATTAAATAATATATATTTTATAAATTTAAAAAAGTATAAAAATATATAAATTATATTTATTTTAAATTTTTTATAAGCTTATTAATTAATATTTTTTATATTAATAAATAAATAACTTTAAAAAAGCTTTTTTTAATGGATATTTATAGTTAACGGAATTGAACCAGCATTTTTAGGCAGCATTTTTAAAGTTAAGTTAAAAGCGTTGTTTTATTATTAATCCCGTAATAAAGTGCGTGGAAAATTCTAACTATATAGGCGTTCCAGCTAATCCTTGGAGCGTAGCGTTATTAGCTAGGAGCGCTGCGCCATTAGCAAAAGCGTTGCGCCACTGGCGAAAGCGCTACGCCACTGGCAAAAGCGCTACGCTGCTAATAAAAGCGCCGCGCTGTTTTATTATATACTTCTTAATTAAACGGTATTACTATATAGTTAACTGTTTAACTTTAGCATTTTGCATAGCTAGTAAACTATAATATATTTAATACTTCCTTTATATATTTGGACTTATTCCTACCTTTTTAACTTTAAGAGCATTTTTACCTAATTTCCTTTTAATATATATTTAACCCTTTATTAATTAAAACAAATAAAATAACTTAAGTATATTATACTTTACTTTTTATTAATATATTTGCTTTAATTAATATTCCTTAAGTTTATAGTATTAGGTTATATAATTATTTTTATATACTATTTATAATACCTTACTTTTAATATTTATTATAATAGTATTTAAAGTTAGTATATAAAGTTTATATTATTAATTATTTAATATTTATTAAAATAACCCTTATTATTTATATTTATTAAATATAGCATTTAAAGTTAATATATTAGTAAATACTTTATTAAAAAGCATTATTATTATATAAAGTCTTATTATTTATTTATTTAACGTTATTATAGTAATTATATATTTAAAAGTATAATATATAAAGGATATATATCCCCTTTAATATTTTAAAGTAAAGCTTTTTCCCTTTTCTTTTTCCTTTTTATCCTTTTATAATTTTTAATATATTATATAATATATATAGTGCCCTTTATTTTATAATATATTTATTAACTTTTTACTTTTTATTAATAGTTAAAACCTTATTTAATAAGTTATTTTTTTTATATAGCGTCGTTTTCTTTAAAATATATATTCCTTAAAAGTGCATTTATTATAGTTTAATATCGTTTATACTATTAATATTATATGTTTTTAAGGTTTAAAGAATTACGTTAATATATATATATAGAAATATTATTGTAAGCTTTTTCCTACCCTTACCTTATTAGCCTTTCCTTTTTAAAGGAGGGTAATAATTTTAATATATAAATATATTTTTATAACTTATTTTTAATCGATTCCTATAAAGTATAATATACTTTTATTTAAAGTTTATAAAAAATATAGCATAAATATTAATATAGGAAAAATTTAATATAAATTTTAACCTTCCTTTTTTATATTTATTTAACTTTAGCTTTACTTTCCCTTTTTCTTTTATACCTATATTACCTTTATACCTAATTCCCCTTCCTTACCTGCCTACCTTTATTACCCCTATTATTATTATTATTATTAATAAAAATAAGGATAAAAATAAAAATAATAATAATAATAACAAAAATAAAAAAGAAAAGGAAAAGGAAGAAGATATTTTAGCTATTATATATATTACCTATACCTTTATTTATTTTTACTATGCCTTTTTCCTTGCTATACCCTTACCTACCTTTTCCGCCGCTTTTAGCTTTAATGCTTAATTACTAATAGTATTAAAACCTGCTTTGGTTCCTTATAATTAATATGCTTAATCTTCCTTCGTAAAAAGGTTAAACATTTATAAATAGGTAATTAGAAAGGGTTTTTAATACTTTTAATATTAGAAAAATTATAAGCTATATATACTTATATAAATATTTTAAATATTTCTTTTTTATTATAAAGCACCTTTAATACTTTTAGGTTAATAGTATAAAAGGAATTAAAATAAAATTATTAAACTTTTATAGCTATAAAGTTTATAATATATATTTAATTAAAATAATTAGGTTAATTAATCTTATAGCCTTTATTATACTATTACTATTATTATTATTATTATTACGATGCTTCTGAGTATTATGAGGAGGAGGATGACCCTTTTAACCTTTATAGTTAATAAAAATATAAGTTTAATTCCCTTTTTATAATTCTTTTAATATGCTTTAATTATTTAATAAATGCCTAAGTTATTTAAAAGGTTTATGTAGCCTTTTATAGGGCGTTTTCCTTAAAGGATACCTTTATAAAAGTTGTTAAGTTTTATTATACTGTTTACTTTTTAAAATAGTAAAAAAAGAAGAAGATAAAAAAAAACGCTATACTTTTCCTTATTAATTAAGTAACGCCTATTTTTAATGCTACTATATCCGGTAATTTTTTATCTTTTAAAAATAAAAATAAAAAAGATAAAAAAGAAGAAAAAAAAGATAAACCTATTGTACCTAGCTTCTTCTTTTAAAAAAGATACTTTTTTCTTCTTTTTCCTTTTTCTATTACTATATTACTATTCCTATAGGGTATAATTTACTACTTATTATTTTAATTTAGTTTAAGTTTTTTAAATAGAAATTAAAAGGGGCTTTATACTTAAGATTAACTATATATTTATTTTTTTATTTACTTTTTATAACTATAGCGCTTTTATTTTTTAAATTAATAAATGCTTTAAAATATTTAAACTATACTTTTAATATATTTTTAATAAATCTATTAATAGGTATTTATACTATTAATAAATATATAACTTTAAAAAATCCTTTAATATACTTTTATTTTATTTATATATTTTAAATATTTATATAGCGGAACTAAATATTAATATATTTATTTTTCCTTATTATAAAATGTATAGTTTATTAATTATTTAAAAAGATTATTTATACTTTTTTAAGGTTATATATAATATCTTTAAAAAGTTATTTAAGTATTATTATTTCCTTTTTTATAAATAATAAAGCGTTTACTTTAGCTTTAATTATTAATATAGTAATTATGCTTTATTATATTGCTTTTTATATAATTGTACCCTTAAATAGTAAAATAATATATTTATATAAAGAATGCTTAATTTTTTAATTATTTATAAAGGAGGTATTTTCTATTATAACGAACATTTATATATTTATATTTTAATTATTATATATAATATATAAAAACCTTATAATATATATATATTTAATAATTTAATTTATTACTTTTAAGTAATTTAATTTAGGATTGGTTAAAAACTTTAATAATTATATTATTATATAGGTTATATTTAGTTTTAATATAATAATATTATATAAAATTATTTTAATGTACTTTTGGAATACCTTAATTTTGCACTTTATAGCTTATTTTAAAAACTTTTTTAATTTTTTATATAATAAAGGAATTATTAATACTTAGCTTTAATTATTAAATCTATAATGCTTTATTGCTTTTTTAATATATTAATTATAAAGTAATATTATAATCTTTTATTTTTTATTTTTAACTATTTTTATATTAAGGAATTATAAAGTATTTCCTTATTTTTTAAGCTTATAAATGCTTTTAATTTAATTAATAATCTTTTATATTTAGGATTAATAATCCTTTTTATATAAAATTAAAAAATTATTAATATAAAAGATAATAAATATATAGCGATTTAAAATATAAAATAGGTATAGCTTTTTTAAAAAAGCAATTATATTATTAATTTAAAGCATTTTTATAAACTTTTTATATTATAATAATAGTAAATCCTATAACTTATATAAAGCATATATTAATAAATTAACTTTATTTCTATTTATAAATCCTTTAAGGAGATTTATTATAATTATACTTTATTCTTTTTAAGTAATATTTAAGAATACTTTTATTATATTATACTATTTAATCTTTAAGTCTAAATATATTATTCATATTATTATTAATTTAAACGTTTTTATAATTAAAGTTATAGCGTAAATTAACTATAGGATATTTTCCGTTTAAAGGTTCCCTTTTATAACTACTTACGATTTATATATTTCTAGGTAGCCCTTTTTATTAAACTTATAAGTAAATATTTATTTTAATAGTAATAGAGCATTTTTAAACTATTCCTTAGGTATAACCTTTAAAGCGTTTATATTTTTTAATTTTTAAAATTCTTCTTTAATATTCTTTTTAAACTTCTTTCCTAAGGCGTATATTTTAAAATCTTTCCAACTTTTAAATAATAGATTTTTTAAATTATTATAATATATATACCCTTAATAGAATTCTAACTATACTTTTTTATTATAAACAACTATAGCTATAAATATAATATAAAGGGTTTTATATTCTTTATCCCTTTAATATAATACTTTTATTATATTTAATAAAAATATTTATAGGAATATTTTTTAATATTTATTATATAGGATATATATTTCGTTATTAAAAAATATTATAGTTAAAAAAATAATAACGTTAATATTTTTCCTCGAACATTTTTAGTTTTTATTTTAAAGCTTTAAGGCTATACCTTTAACTTTTTAATTTAACCTTATTATTAAAGGGAATACCCTTTATTTATATCTTTATTTTTTAATTAATAGTTAAAGCTTTACTTTAAGTATAAAAGGTATATTTATTAATAATAACTTATTACTTTATATATTTAATATAATAGCTCCTTAAAGTATATTATTTCCTATTTAATTTATATTGTTAAAGTTACCCTTTATTATAAAATGGTACCTATTTAGCTTAGGTATTTTTTAAAAAGTTATAAGTTTATATTGTAAACCTTTAAGGGATCCTTTCTTTTAATCCTTAAATATACCTACCCTTAACTCTTATTTTTCCAAAAAGGTAATAAAGGGCTTAATAAAATTATATAATATTTTCCCCTTATTATTAATAAAAGTATTTATATTTAACTTAAATATTATATCCTTTACTTTTAATTAAATGTTTTTAATATTATTAAAGTTTTTAACCTCCTTTATAATTTATAAGGGCTTTATATATATTTTAATAACCTTTATTATTAAACGCTTTTACTTTTTATTATAATAAAGCTTTTTATTAAATTTTATATTTTTAATAATAATAACTTTCTTTAATTAAAGTATTTATATCTGGTATATTTTAATTAATTTATATTTTATTAAATATTTAATATATATTTAAAGTTTAACCTTAAAATTATATTTATATTTACCTATATTACGGTTCTTTTTTAATAAGTATATTTTATATTTATATATATAAATACTATTTTAATTAGGCTTTAAATTATTTATTAGCTTTTTTATTTTTTTAAACATATATTATTAAAAATATTAAACAAATTAATGCTTTAATACCTTATAAAATATATATAAATTATATACCTTTAAAAGGTTTATATTATATAGTTAAGTTATTGTTTAAGCTGCTTTAAACTATAACTTTTTTAGGAATGCTGCTTTAAATAATATTTTTAATACCTTTTTAATTATTTCTTTTTCTATTCTTTTAGCTTTTTTAAAACTTTCCTTTTAATAAAATAAAAAGAATTTAGCATTAATTCCTTTATTTTTTATTTAAATTTTATAATATATTTTACCCTTTATTATAATTATTACTTTTTTATTATTACTTTAAAATTTATAAATAAAAAGTTAAAAATAATATATTATTTAATATTTAAACCTATATAATTTATTAAAAACTTTATTTAATAATTTATTTATAAATAAATATACTTAAATATAGCTATTAAACTTATTTTTAAATATAAATAATTAGTTTATATTATTATAACCTTTTAGGTAATTAAATAAGTTTTAGTTAATTTTTTAAAATAGTTTTATAGAATACCTTTTTAATATCTTTTTTAAAAATATTTAATAGGTATATATTATTATATATTTTTTATATTTAAGTTTAAATATATTTAATATTTTTATATTTTATATTTTATATATAAATATTTAAAGTATATATAGTTTTAAATATTTTAATTTAAAATGCTATAACGTTTTTATATCCTTTTATAATTTTAGGAAATTATTTAATAACTTTTATAAGCGTTTTTATTTTTTAACTTTATTAATATTTATAATTAATCCTACTATACTTATTAAAATCTTTATAAGGAAATTTATTATTAATATTATAAGGAACTTATTTAAATAAATAAAAATAGGTTTATATTTAAAAAATATTAGGTTATACTATTTAATTAACTTTATTATAAAGATATTATTTTTAATTTTTTTAAAATATAATATATAATTTAAATTATAATATTAA
This sequence comes from Xylaria bambusicola, assembly GCF_022495145.1. Taxonomy (NCBI): domain Eukaryota; kingdom Fungi; phylum Ascomycota; class Sordariomycetes; order Xylariales; family Xylariaceae; genus Xylaria; species Xylaria bambusicola. The sequence goes on along the minus strand of NW_025953716.1, from coordinate 17 downwards.
ATTCCATTATTTTATAA
>NW_025953715.1:7206-8885 GCF_022495145.1 Xylaria bambusicola | reverse complement strand
ATCCTATTTTTAATTAAATAATAAAGAGAAAAATTAAATATTAAATAATTAAATATTTTAATCTTTAGTCTTTAGTCTGATTAAAGACTAATTTAGTCTTAGTCATGACTAATTTAGTTAGATTAAATTAGTCTTAATCACTAGTTTAAGTGATTAAATTAGTCTTAGTTATGGCTGTAAGTGACTAATTTAGTCTTAGTTAAGGCTGTAACTGATTAAAGACTAATTTAATCACTTATTTAGTTACTTTAGTCTGATTAATTACCAACCCTGCTTTAAAATAATAAAATAAATAATAATAAATAATTAAATATTAAATATATAAATAAAAAATAACCTAAAGGGTAATAAAATTATAATATATTTATAAATTAAAGTAAAAGGAATTTAGGTATGTATTAACTTTAAATTAATAATATATATAAAATTATATTTATTTAAAATAATATTTAACCCTTTAAATTTAATTTTAAAGTAGATTTTAAACTTAAATTATTTTAAAATATAAAATACTATTTATTTAAAATAGTATTTAACCCTTTAAATTTAATTTTAAAATAGATTTTAAACCTAGATTATTTTAAAATATAAAATAATATTTATTTAAATATTATTTAATTTTTTAGATTTAATTTTAAAATATAAAATAATATTTATTCAAATAATATTTAACCCTTTAAATCTAATTTTAAAATAAGTTTTAAAGTTAAATTATTTTATAATTAATTATTAATTAATAATCTTTATTTTTTATAAAAAAACTTTATTTTCCTATTAATATTTCTTTTTTACTTATTTTTATATATTATTATTTAATTATTATTATTTTTTAATAAAATAATATATAACGTATTTTTTATTTAACCTAGCTATTTAATTAAGCTGGCTACTTTAATAACCTATATAAAACCTTATTATTTTACATTTTAATAACTTTACGAATATTAATTATATAATTTAATAATTAGCACCGTTAAATCCATTAGTTAAAGGGAAATCTAAAGGTATTTTTTACCATTTTTTATAAAATTTATTAAGCGAAATATTAAGTAATACGCTAAAGCGGCGCTAAGTAGGGATTAATTTAACGCTTACTTTAGCGTATTGCTTAATAATTCCGCAAATATAAGTTATAGAAGTTAGTAAAGGGTATCGTTAAATAGCTCTTTTTATAACGAATTTAATGGTATATTTTATTATTTTATATAATTAATATCTATAAAGTTATTAAATTATCATATAATTAACGTACCGACATTATTTGTATGGGCTAGGGGGGTGGCCAGGTTAATTGGGTGGCCAGGTTAAGTGGGAGATGCATTATATTTATTTATTCTTTTATTTATATTTTTTTATTCCTTTTATATTCATTTTTTAATAAAATATTTATAAAATAGTTAATTTTTTAATATTTTTAATAATAATTATTTTAATTTAAAAGTTATTACTATTTTTAAAGGCTTAATTACATTTAAAAAATTAACTTTATTAATTAATTTTATAATTAATATTAAAAATTAATTTAAATTTTATTTATTATCATTTATTTTATTTAAAATTTATATTTTTAATAAAAGTTTATTTATATAAAACCTTTTATTTATTAATATAATTATTAAATAAAAAATAAAATATTATTATATATTATAAATAATATTTATTTATTATTTAATTTATTT
>NW_025953715.1:0-7107 GCF_022495145.1 Xylaria bambusicola | reverse complement strand
TATATAAAACCTTTTATTTATTAATATAATTATTAAATAAAAAATAAAATATTATTATATATTATAAATAATATTTATTTATTATTTAATTTATTATTTATAAATACTCTTTTAAAACTATAATTAAAGTTAAAGGATTTTAATCTTTTAATTTAATTTATTATTATTTATAATATATAATTAAAAAAGTTTTAAAAAAATAAAGTATATTATTTAATTCTTTTATTTAAAGATATTAATTAATTTATATTTAATTAAAAAGTAAATTAAGAATTAATTTTTTAATTATATTTATATTTTTTAATTTATAAAGTTAACAATAAATTTAAAATAATATAATTTTAAAAGATTAATTTATAAAAAAAATAGCTTTTTTAAAAATATTAAACTTTATTATTAAAAATAATTTAACTTTTAATATTTTAAATTTTAAATTATTTAAAGATTTTTTATTATATTATAATTTATTAATATTATATTTCTTTTTTTATTTATTATTTATTATTTTGTATTAATTAATATAATAATAAATTATTAATTATTAATTAATATAAAATTAAAAATATATTAAAATTTAACTTTAAAAATACTTTAAATATTTTTTATTTTAAATTAATATTATATATTAATAATTATAAAACCTTTTTAATTATTTTTAATATTTAATCTTTTTATAAATTAAATACTTTATTTATTAAAATTATTATTTATTTTCTTAATTTTAAATTTAATTTAATTTATAAATTAATTAATTTTAAAGATTTAATACTTAATTATATAAATATTTATATTTATATTAAATTTTAAAAAATATTTAAATTATATTTAAATATAAAATTAATAAATATTTTAAAATAAGTTTTATTTATTATTAAATTTAAATAATTTATTAATTATTATTTAATATTATTAAAAATAATATAATAAATAATAATTAATTTATAAAATTATTTTAAAATTATTATTTTATTATAGGTAGGTTAAATCTTAAAGGTTAGGTATAATGTTATAAATCTCTTTAATTTCTTAATAGGTATTTAATAAGATTAAAGCTTAAAGAAGGGAAGAATTTCCTTTGAAGCGTATATAGAAAGGGTATAGGATATATATAAAATATATATACTTTAAGGGCTTTAAAATACTGTAATATAATAACTATTCCTTTTTTTTTAATTAGGTTATCCTTAACCTAATGTATAACTAATTTATTAATTAAGTATAAAGTGAAAAGTTTAATTGTATAAGTATGCAATATAGAATATTATAATAAATATATTAATATAGTTTATTTATATAAAGTATTATTATAGTAAAGGTATATAGGTATTAAGCCTATATTTATTTTATAATTTATATATGCTATATATTGCCTTTATAATAGAATTTATATATATATTCCTATTGATTATTTATTAACTCTTTCTTTTCTTTTTTTCTTTTTCTTTAATTATTATTAATCTTAAAAATTAGTTTTAGTTAAAAACTATTATATTGCTTCTATCTTTACCTTATTTCCCTTTTTTTTTTATCATATTTGTATTATTATTACTATTATTTAAATTATACCTTCTAAGAGTAAAAAAGGTAAGGGTAAGGCCTAAGCTTTAAAAAGCAACTATATTACCTATAATAATAAGGGTAAAGCGTTACTATTATTACTGCCATTTAAGTATAATAAAGATATAGACGAAAAGTATGCCAATAACGAAGTACCTATACTGCCACTACCAGTATTACTAGTACCGCCATTAGGTAGCAATAATAATGACGATAACAATGGAAAGGGTAGTTTGGGCTAAGGCTATAGCGGATCCGCCGGCTTTCCGCCTAATAATCATTTAAGCTATGGGGGTAATTTAAATATTAAAGGTAGAAACCTCCAAAAGAAATATAAATAGTCTATAAAAATAAAAAATTAGCATTATAGCAAACGTATTAACCTTATAGCTATACTACCTATATTAATGTATTGCAATTATATTAGGTATATTAAGTATGTATACTAGCTTAACCTTAGTCTTCCGCTTAAACTTAGTTATTTATTTAATAAATCTAGCTTTGCTAATTATTATAGGTATATTAAAGTATATTAAATATATAAACCTATTAATATTTTTATACCTATATTATATATAAATTGCTATTTATTTAAATTTAACTTTTATTTATAATAACTTTTAAAATTATCCGCCTTATTAAACTTTTTAAATAGAATTAATAGGTATTTATACCTAAAATAATTATTAATAATATTTAAGCTATAAATAATAATAAAGTAGGACTTTAATTTAGCCTATTTAAGTTTTATACTAATATTATAGCTGCTTAATATTGCTTTATTAAATTATATTTATACCTTCTTTTAATTTATTAGAATTGTTTTAATATAATTAATAATTAAGCTAATAAAAAGGTATAAAGCTATTTTATACCTATTTTAAATTTATTATATATTATAATAACATTATATTTATATTTAAATAAAAATATCTATCCAATTACGATTATATTATTATTAAATAATAATCCATTACCTATAGTATAATTATACCTATCCTAGCTAATGTTATAAATAACTTTGCTTTATATTCTTTTTATATACGTTTCTGATTTAAGTAGAATGTAGCTTAATATTAAAGTTACTTTTAAACAATTTCTTTATATATATATCTGCAGGATTCCGGTTTAACTATATAATATACCTCTATTTTATTATTTATAGTAAAAGTAAAAACTTTTATAATTAAGTAGTATAATAATACCTAATAGGGGAAGGTTTATAATTAGATAAAGCTTTATAATATTATTAATTTTAATAATTATTAAATTTAACCCTATTTTATATATAGTTTAATAATAAAGTATAGTAGTTTTTTAACTTTAAGGTTAAAGGTTTAATTCCTTTTATATTAAAATAGTTATCTTTATTTTTTCTATAATTAATTTAGGATTTTTAAAATCCTATTAGGCTTATTTTACATCCTATATTAATAATACTAAATATAGTTTTAATTTATACCTAATTTATTATTTTTAATTTTCTTTTTTTATTTTTAACTTTATTATTTTTTAAAATTTTTAATTACCTTTAACGTTAAGATATTAAATTATAATACTTATTAATTATATTTAAAAGGCTAGCCTTTCCATTTAACCTTATAATATTAATCTCTATTATATATTATTTTATCTATTATATTTTTAACCTCCTACTCTTTTAAATCATCTTTAAAGTTTAGTATAAATAGGCTATATTTATATTTAGTAGTTTAAAGCTTAATTAATTAAACTGGGAAAACGGGGTAAAGATAAACATATTATAATAGGAAATTGATATAATATACCTATAAATTAACTTTACTTATAATCCTAAAAGGTCCTATATATTTAGGTATTAACTTTTTATAATAAAACCTTATATTCTTTATTAATAATATAACTAAATTTCTAACCTTAAAGGTTATTGGTTTATACTTATTATTATAATATTCCGTATATTATTTTAATATAATTTACCATTATTCCATTATTTCGTTTTTAATTATTTTTAACTTATTAAATTATTCTTATATAATTAGGACTTCTTTTAATATAAAGTTATCTTTAATAAATAATTTAAATTTAAAAATATAATTATATAAAGCTTTAAAAGGTAACTTTCTAATTATTAAATTAACTATTAAATTCATAATAAAAAAGGCTTATAAAAAAAGTTAAAGCTAATTAATCTATTCTTTATTAATAAAATATTATAAATAACCTTTAATTACTTAATTTATTTATTCCGTTTAACTATTAATCCTAAGGTAAAATATAACTAAAAGGTATTGTTTTATTTTAAAGTAGTAATAAAGGTTAAATTAAAATTAACTTATAAAAATAATACCTTTATTTAAAACTATGCCTTATAAGCTGCTATATAAGCATTCAATTTTATTATAAAAAAGAATAATTAATTCCATTAAAATAATAATAATATTAATTAAAAATAGGTATATAAGCTTAATGAATCTATTAATAATAACTAATATAGAATTAACTAGTTTTCCTTTATAAAAGGTCTTAGGCAAACCTATAATAAAGTCTATAAAAAGTTCCTATATAGGTTAACTAAGAATTAATAAAGTATCCAATTTGCTATATTCTTAATAATATTTTACTTTTATCCTAAAGCAGATTATATAGGATTTTATATACTTTTAAATATCATTTCGTATATCTTTCCAAAAGAATTTATAGCGTAGAAGTTTTAAAGTATAGGTTTAATTAAAGTAACTAATAATAGGTTAATTATAATATAATTTAATAAGCTAAAAATGGAAGGACTTTTTAAAGGAAATATAAACCCTTTCCTTATAGCAAACTAGGTCTTTTTTTATTAACTATTAAAGGTCCGTAGCCTTTCCAGCTTTAAATTAGTATAAAATTACCTAATATTTAAAATCTTTCTATTAAACCTTTAGGATTAAATTACTTAAATCTTTAAATAGCTCCAAGTTTTCATTCTTTTTAATACCTATAATTATTTATATTTATTTGCATATAACTATTAATATAAAAATAGTCCGTTCAATAGGTATATATATAGTATATAGCTTACCGGCTAATACTTTAAGGTATAAATTAAGAACTTTAAATTATTATATTATAGCAATCTTCCTTTTTAATATAGGAAGGATATTTATATTAACGGGCAAAATAGCTATAAAATCAGGGCAGTATAAAGGTAAATTAACCCTATTGTTTTTACCTACCCTATATTTAATAATAAAGTTAAAAGGAGTTAAATATATATATTAACGGGCTTACCTCCTATTTAACTTCAGGGTCCTTATAAACGTTTAAAGATTATTATAATTGGTTAATACCTTAACTAATAGGTAATTTCTTTAAAGGTAATATTACTAATGCTTAAAGCAATTTACTATTATAAGCATTTCTTAATTAAGAATATTATACCGTATTTCTTATTTAAAAAACTTATAAAAATAAAATACAACTAGTTTAAATATACCTTAATCATCTTATTAAAATAGGTTACCTATAAATATTACTTTAAAGGAATTGGTTTTTAGTAATATTTGCTTTTTAGGGCTAAAATATATAAAAAAAATAGCTTCCCCGAATATAGCTTAAAGATCTTTAAATACTTTTATTATAGTTATATTTAATAAAATTTAACCCTCTTTTGTTCTAAATATACCTTTTTTCAAATAACGCATTAATAATAATATAATTTAAAAAAACCTATTTATAAAGTAGTAATAAAAGTTATAAAACCTTAAAAATTATTATAAGTTTTTATAGGAATTTAAAATAAGTTATTAATTAATTATATTAATCCTTAAAGGATTTATTTTAATATTTTAATTAAAAATAATATAGCTTAAAAATTTAATCTTTTTTTAATAAAATTAATACTTAAAGGGCTTAGTATAAAGGTCTACTTTTTATAATCTTTTAATAATAGCCCGGATATATTTTATATATAATTCCCTATTTATAAAAAATATAAAGATATTATTTAAATAAGCAATATAGAAAATATTTAAAATATTATTAAATACCTTTTATATATAATTTTAAAAAGTAATAGGAATATTTAATAAACCTATAGGTATAATTAAAAATTTATAATAACTATAGTAAATATAAAAGGCTATTTTCCATTTATCTTCCTTTTAAATATAAATATAATAATAGGTATCCTTTAAATCAACTTTTATAAATATTTTTACTCGAAAGATTCTATCCAACAGCTTTAAAATAAAGGGTAAAGTATAGTAATTCTTATATAAAATATAATTAAGTTCCCTATAATCCATATATAAATATAAACTTCTATCTTTTTTAGGAATAAAAAGGATAAATACTTTAATTAAATTAATTAAATTTTTAATTTTTTTAACCTTTAATATTTTATTTAGCTATTTTTATAATTTTTTAAGTTTATCCTATATTAAAGGGTATATAGAATAATAGGAAACTATAATATTTTCTTTAAATTTAATAGTTAAATTTCTTCTTTTTAAATAAGGAAGTATATTAGCTTTATTTATATTAAAGAAATTAATAAGGTTGTAAAACTTTTATAAAATACCATTAAATCCTATATAAAATGTATATAATTCTAATTCTTTTAATTAAACTAATTTTAATAATTAAATAATCGTTTAATAATATAGTTTATTTTTACAAGCTTTTATAAATTAATATAAAATAAATATCTTAAAATGGTAAGCTTTAAGTTTAAAAAACTAACAATTTATATCTAAATCTAATATAATTTTTTAATCCTTTAAAGTAATTTAGAATAATAAAATAGAACTGCTTTTTAAACAATAATTATAGTTAATAACTATATATATATATTTAAACTTATAAATAATATTACAATTATTAATTAATTTATAGGTGACCTAATAGGCCCTATATAACGGAAAACTACTATTTATAATATATTATAATAAAGGGGTTTAAAAAGGAGCTTTTTCTAACTTATAATAAAGTATAAAAGTAAGGCGAATATAATTACATTTAATATAAGAATCTAAGTTAATATAAATCTATAAAGGTAATTTCTTTAAACTAAATGTATAAATTATATAAAGGGTATAAAAATAATATATAATAGGTATATAAAGGGGTAGATTTAACCTAATGCCTTTTATTAGCTTAAAAAGTATTAAACTTCCGGTTTATTTTCCAATTATTCATTATATTCCAAAAAATTATAGCATTTTAATAAAAGGGGGGTATAAAAACAGAATAGTAACTATTATTTATTTTTAGCCTTATCCTGCTTTTCGTTTATTCAAACTTCTTAAATGGTTTATTTTTATATTATATAGCTTATATAACTAAAGTTCCAATTTTATTTAAGTTAAATATAATTTAAGGCAATATAGCCTAATTAATTATAATTAAAATAAATTACTCCTTTATAATTTTTTTAATTTAATCCATTTTTATTATTACTTTATAAATAATTTAAAGGAGCTTTAAAGGAAGGTTAACTTTTTAAAATAAAGTTATTAAATTAATAGTTTTTTTAATAGTTAAAACTTTAAAGATATTAATAATAACTATTATTATTATTTCTTTAAT
>NW_025953714.1:0-8989 GCF_022495145.1 Xylaria bambusicola | reverse complement strand
TAATAGAATTTAATAGAATTTAATAGAATTTAATAGAATTTAATAGAATTTAATAGAATTTAATAGAATTTAATAGAATTTAATAGAATTTAATAGAATTTAATAGAATTTAATAGAATTTAATAGAATTTAATAGAATTTAATAGAATTTAATAGAATTTAATAGAATTTAATAGAATTTAATAGAATTTAATAAAAATTAATAGAAATTAAAAGAATTTAATAGAATTTCTATTAAATTCTATTAACTTTTATAAAGTTCTATACTTATTAATAGCTTTAATAAGTATATAAAGCTATAAAATAATTATTATTAAGCATAGAACTTTATAAAATTTAATAAAATTAATAGATTTAATATAAATATCCATTAACTATATTACTTAAAATTAGTTTTCTTTTTATATAATAATACTTTATATTATAAATATAATAACCTTAAATGTAAATCATTTTACTTATATTTATTATTATTATTATTTTTATATAATGGACTTTTCATTTTATAAAAGTGATATTTTAACTAACGCTTTTTCTAATAATAAAATTAATTTTAATAACGAATTACTTAATTCTAATAATAAATTAATTACTTTATTAGAAAATAACGTTAAAAGTATAGCAAAATTATTAATTAATTTAAAAGATTATAATAATAAATCTTTTTAATTAAATAATAAAAATAGTTCGATTTATATTTTAAAAGAAGGCTTATTTATTCGAACTTTATTACCTATTAACCGTAATAAAAAACGAAAGATAATTGTTAAATATATAAGGTAAGTTACTTCTTTTTTTAAATATTTATTTTATAATATATTAAATATATTATATTTATTAATTACTTTTAATTATTAATATTTGAAAACTGTTAAAGTTAAACGCTTTTAATCTTTTAATTTTGTTAAACATTATTAATTTAAACATTTAAATATTGCTTATAATAAAGTAACGGAAAAAATAAAATTAAAAAGTAAATTTTTTATTTATATATTAAAAATACTTTACTAATATAAATATTAGAAAATATTATATAACCTATTGTATTAACCTTTTTTAATTTATAAATAAAAAAACGACCTTAAAATATAACTATATTAAATGAAAATATCGATAAAATTATTAATAATAAAATTTTAAATTTTATTATTAATAATAATTTATTATTTAATATATTAGATTCCAATTCCTTTTAAAATTTAATTTATTTTTTTAAGCTATAAGTCCTTATTTAACTTTTATTTAATAATTATATATTAACTATTTATTAAGGACTTTATTATAAATTGAAAAACTATAAAAGTATTATTGGATTTAAATTTTTAAAGTGCTTTAATAGCTTTTAATAATAAATTAAAAGTTAATATTAAAAGTAATGGAAGCTTTTTTATTATTTTTAATATATGGACTTCGAATTCCTAAATAACTTTTATAGGGGTTATTATTTTATATATTAATTCTAACTTTAATTTAATATATAAATTAATCGGATTTAATAAAATAATTAACCGTTATAGCAGGTTAAATATATTTAATTCTTTTTTAAATATATTAAACCTTTATAATATTGAAATGAATAATATATTTAGGTATATTTATTATTTAATAATTGTTTTATATTAAAAAACTAATTATTTATATTAGTATTACCTAAGATAACGTTAAAAATAACGATACATTTTTAAACTCTTTTTAAAGGGAATATTTTAATTTTTTTAATAAAAAATTTAATAATAATATTCGTTATATTTCTTATATAATTAATTTAATGGTTTAAGATATATTAAAACAATATATTTTAACCATTATAGATTCTAAAAATCTAATTAATTATATTATAAACGGGGATAATATTGAAAACTAAGGGCATATAAGTAAGTTATTTCTTTATTTTAACTTTATTTATAATTATATATTAACCTTTAATAGGTTTAATTAATCGTATATAGCGAATAGTTATTTTAATTAAATATACGGCTGAAATTAAAGCGTTATTTTTTAAAGGAATTGATAAAGCAAAAAGAAATAATGAATTGCCTTTGGATTATAAAATTAAAAAGATTCCATTAAGTATATTCTTTTATATTATATAATTAATTATATTATATTTATTTATTAACTTAATTATTAAATAATAGTACTTAATGGAATTTTACTTTTTGTATATTAAATACGTTTTATAAATTAAAGTTGCCTTTAGAATTTGTTAATTGGTTTACTATAAATATTGAATTTAAACAAATATATTTAAATTCTTTAAATTAGTTTATCGTTAAACAATTAAAGAATTTATTTATTATATTTATTAAACCTTTAGTTAAATTATAAGCGGAACTTTATACTATTTTACTTAAGTTACCATTATATATTTATAAAATATATAACGATTTAGATAACTTTATTTAATATTACTAAAGGAAAATCTAAAATGATTCTTTATTAATAAGTATTTTCTTTTCCTATTTATTACTTTATTATATATTAATTATATTATAGGAATTAATCTTTTTTAATATTATTAATGCTATTAAAAATAGTATTAAAAATTAAAAAAGTATTTCCTACGGCGTTTAAATAATACAACAATTAAAAAATATAAAGCTTATATTTTAAGCTTTATATTAAACCCTTGGTTTAAAGTTAATTATTTTAAACCTAATAGGTTATTGCATTTTTATCCTAATATTAAACGAAATATTATTCGCTTATTTGAATTAGAATTTAATTTATAAGTTATTTTCTTTAATATTTATTATTTTATATTAAATTATTAATTTATATTTAGATTTTTAAATATAATTTTATCTTTTAGTTTAATTAATATAAATAAATTATCTAATTTATTTATAACTAATGAAATAGATAATAATTCTAATTCTAATTCTAAAAGTGAATTTTATATAAATTCATCTTTAGTAAATACAGAAAAAGAATTTATTATTTATTTAAAAGAAGAATTACAACCTTGAAAAGTAAGTTTATTTACTTTATATATATATATATTATAATACTAATTTCTTTATAGGCTGATCCTTTGGAATATTGGAAAAATAATACTTTTAGATTTCTAATACTTTTTATTTTAGCTAAAAAATACCTAGCTATTCCAGCTACTTTTGCTGCCATTAAATGAGTTTTTTCTATTACTAATAATATTATTATTAAAAATAGAAATAAACTTAGTCCAAAAACGGTTAAATCATTGATTTTATTAAAAAATTGGCAATTAAGCTTTAATGAATTATATAATGAAGAAGAGGAAGAATCCAATAATAAAGATAAGGATTAAATTATATATAATTAAGCTGGTATATAGTTTATTATTTTAAATTTCCTTTTTTATTAAATTTAATATTATAAAATAAGTTTTATAATTAAATTAAACTTAATTTTAATTAATAATATATTTATAAGTTTTTTTTTAAAAGAATGTTTTTATATATTTATTTTAAAATATTACTTTTTATTATAATAAGTATAATGTATAATATTATAAATAAATATTAAAAATATACTATAAATTATATAATATTAAAGTAATGATTAACTTATTAATTTATAATCTTTATTAACTACGCTATATATAATATAAAAGGTGTAGGCTATTAACTGAACCACTCTCTAACCTATTAACCTATCCACCAACTGAACCACTCTCTGACCTACTAATCTATCCACTAACTGAACCACTGTTTGACCTACTAACCTATCCATTAACTGAACCACTCTTTGACCTACTAACCTAGCCACTAATTGAACCACTATATGACCTACTAACCTAGCCACCAACTGAACCACTCTCTGACCTACTAATCTATCCACTAACTGAACCACTCTCTGACCTACTAACCTAGCCACTAATTGAACCACTGTATGACCTACTAACCTAGCCACCAACTGAACCACTCTCTGACCTACTAATCTATCCACTAACTGAACCACTGTTTGACCTACTAACCTAGCCACTAACTAAACCACTGTTTAACCTATTAACCTAACCATTAATTAAACCACTATTTAACTCATTAATCTTGTCACGGTTGGAGTGTCACGTACGAGGTAAAGCTCATATTGGGGTACCATCTGTATATTTATCGTGAGATGGAGAACGGAGGAAATATTCTAAGTATAAAAAGTATGGCAAAGTATTTTAGTGCGCACAGCGAAGCGATGGTCACGTGGTGATTGCGATACGCGTGGCAGTGTGGCCATCTGGGCCCCAAGCCCCAGGTGGGTCACCAGGCCAGCCACCGTAACTAATCTATCCTTTAAAAGACCTATTAATTATATTATTAACTTAAGGGTTAGGAGCTATAACTCTTTTATAATAACTTATTTAAATAATTTAATATCTTTATAATTATATTAAATATAATATATAATTTATTAAGGCTTTTCTTTATAAAGTTTCTTTTATAAAGTTTCTTTTATAAAATATATAAAATAAATTTATATAAATATAAAAATAAGTGTAGTAAATGTAGTAAGTGTAGTAATACTACTTGTAGTATATAGTATTACTAGTAGTAAGTGTAGTGTAGTAATTATACTTACTAATACTACACTGTAGTAATAATACTACATACTAATTTGCCAACCCTGTGTTTAACGAAACATGGGGCAAAGGTAAACATGATATATAAAAAGTCACACAGAGTGAAAGCTCCCACATTCTTTCTGTGGCTGTGAGAGACAAACGCCTACTGCGCTCAGTATATTTGACGCAGAGCAGCGGGATGAAATTGGGGGAGAGGGTACTTTGTCCGATTGCGACACTTACACGTGCCGGATGCAACGGCCGTGGGATTCCCCATGCAGCTGCGGGCAGACCTCGACCTGATCATGTTATATTACCATGATGTTAGCGCCTGATACCACTGTTACCTTCTGAGAGATAGAGCTTCCTTCTCACCCGCATTCACCATGCGGTGAACAGCTTGGCTACGAGTCGTGTCCGTGCAACTTTCTCTTATATTTGAGCAAAAATATAGTCTCCTATAAACGGTCAAGTCATACGAAGAGGGGTGATGCATGCCACCCACTTTTTACCCCAGTTGACTGCATCGAATCTTAAAGCAGCTTTATCGAATAGCCCACCTCATCTATAGATCCCGATTAGTGGACATGAAGATGTTTGCTTGCCTCAACTTGCCTCAAGGTGGGTATTGCGAGTCTGCAGGAAGCCTGGGCCGGGGATCTGAGGGGCATATCTACCTCCTGCATGAATCCTTCGTGGGCGAAATAGTACTCATAAGGCCCTGCTTGTCAGGTACCACTACTTGCATAATATAATCTCGGTACTATATGCCGGCACCGGGTTTTAATATCGTACCGGAGGGCATCTGGATAAAAATAGGTACTTATTCGGCTGGAGACAGTGAACTTATGGTATACATGTTGGCTAGATGTAGTACCGTAGTTCGTGGCCTCGTGAATACGAACGAAAACAACCATAATTTAATGTTTCAACTAATTCAGATCGTGAATGTGTTTGCTTCGTATCTAAAAGCGCAACGGCCGGCTACTACCTGACTCGCTCTCCTCCATGCATCTCGTGTGACCACCCGCCGGAACACTGGACCTTCCTGCCGGTCGTCGTGCCAGGTAGAGTCTTGGTGGCGTTCCCCTCCACAAGATCCTCTTTGTATTGGCAACATGGATGGTCATATCCATAGTATGATCATTCTGCACATAATACGCGTAGAGGCAAGATAAGTAAACAGTGCCTTTTAGTATCTGTGGTGCTGCACGATGCCCCATGTGGTAAGAGCCGGCTGGGAGCACGCGCTGCCCTTGGTAAGCGGGCACAATGGAGCCTGGACAGAGGTTTGGCGATGTCGCATTGAGGCTGAGGGAAAAGTGAGAGGGGTGGTAATACGGGTATCAGTACTCACCTATATTAGTAGGAAGATATGGCATTGAATAACGACAGCCTAGCCACTATGACCCTGTAGGCCTCGTAAGGTAATAAAGTATACGTTCCTGCTATCCTCCTAGCTACTTGCAAGGTCTGCGAACTCTCTGAGGTACGACAGGCACTGGCATCGAGTTGTTGGTGACGGAGGTGTGCAGTATGCAGAGATCTTGTAGGCGAGGGCCCAGCGCTCGCGAATCCTTGCTTGTTAACAACCAACAGCATAATATTAGGGAGTTAGTGTACTCTATGTTATAAAGTCACAGTACGTGGCGAAAATAGGGGCTATTTGGTTTAGAAGAGTACCGCTAGAGGTATTTCAACAGAGAAGAGAAGAGAGGACAGGATAATCACGGTCGTATGGGAAATGGTTACCATACATTGGTGACAAAGCAACTTGACATATCACAAAACGCACTTCTTGCATTCTTAGTTAAACATAGTTAGGTACTAGCGCAGCAGGCAACAGATTCAGATTATTTTCTAGGCCCAAATATGTGAGCAGTGTCTGAGACTTCAATGTTTTAGCGCTCGGTCGAATATAACGTCGGTGGCGCAAGTCCCGCCGGGACGATCGGAGTGACCCGTCTTATGCGGGTTTGTCGGATAATTTTCTGTGTGGTGTACAGTACTTGACCTAGACAACTGCTCGCAATTCGATCTAGGTCGTTTGACCTTCCTGTTAGATGCAGAATTGGTCGGGTATATACATTCAGGACTGAAGTGCTTTCTTTCTTGTCTGGCTGCGACGCTGAGCGGTCAGCTCTGCGCATGCACTGATTAACGCGCAACGGCCATGGGTAGTCAGCTGGCTTGGCGATGATCCCTTTATCCTTCGGAGTGCAATCAGTCTAGAGAAATAGTGCATGGTGAAGAGATCCGAGAATGGCTCGTTTCTTCCTATATATAGTACGGTACTATCGAAAGTCTGGGTAGTGGACTACCCTACATGCTGAACTGTGGAAGACGAGAACGTAACCATCATATGCAGGTAAACTCGTGGGGTGTGCAAGAGGAATAGAAATAAGGAGGTTAAATCGGTTTTGGTCTTTGATACCTGACTGCAAAGCAAATCAGAGCGAGAGTCCCGTGAAGGAAAAGAAAAAGTCAGATACCTTCCCTGCCACACCTGGAACCTATGGAACCCTCTCAATCAATCAAGGTTTAAGACACACAACTGTGCAATATCACCCCTTACTGTATTCGAGTGTATTGGCTATTGAGTGTAGTATAACCCAGAGACAACCCAAACACTCTGTCGAAACTACATGGACCATAGAACTTGACTCCAAATCCGCAATCGCGATCTCTTATTGCCATGGCAGGTGGTGGATATGTACGCGGTTCATCTCACCTTCGGCTATCTTTGTCGCTGACCGATTGATTTTTGGTATGACCTGATTCACATCGACGCATTCCGAACAAGGAGGCGGGCAGTACACAGAGCTACACCATCACACCCCATAGCCAAGGTAATACTACTATCATGTAAGGATATGAAGTTTTCCTAGCTCTGTATTTGCGGACCCATGTAAAGGCATGGGTAGTTTGCCACGGTATCTCGTTATGCTCGAACCACTGAAGACTACGATTTTATGCAAGTATCTCGACTTCATCGCAGTGGGGCGAGATGCTAGTGCCCAAAAAGGACCTGACAAGGCACACTTTACCCAACATAAGGGAGTAGGGTAATAACACTGGTGGATCGTTCCATTTCTCGCCGACCAGCCTGAGGTGCCTAAGTAGCTATCGCCAGGGTTCGTCAAATGTACTACTAGTATTTTAGTACTAGTAAGTATACTACTAGTATTGACTAGTAAGTACTAGTACTAGTATTGGATTTTGGGTCAACTAGTAAGTACATACTAGTACTAGCCAAGAACTAGTACCTAGTAAGTAAATACTAGTAGTATACTAGTTGTACTAGGTACTAGTGCCTAATTAGGCTTAGCGTTATCGATAAGACCGCGCTAGGCCTATTTGGGTAAAAAATTTAATATTTTATTTAATATTTTAAAAAAAGATTTCAAAAGTTGAAAAAGATTTTCCTTAACGTTATATATATAATAATATAACTTATAATATACCATTAAAAAGCTCTTTTTCTTCCGGATACAATGGTACTATTTATATATTTATAGCTATTTTATTTAGTTTATAAAACTAGTACTTATATAAATATATTTTATAATATAATATTTAAAAATTAAAATAAAACTATAAGATATATAATAATAAAACTTATAATATACCATTAAAAAGCTCTTTTTCTTCTGGATACAATGGTACTATTTATATATTTATAGCTATTTTATTTAGTCTATAAAACTAATACTTATATAAATATATTTTATAATATAATATTTAAAAATTAAAATAAAACTATTAAATATATAATAATAAAACTTATAATATACCATTAAAAAGCTCTTTTTCTTCCGTATATAATAGTGCTACTTATATATCTATAGCTATTTTATTAAATCTATAAAGCTAATGTTTATATAAATATATTTTTTAATATAATATTTAAATAATATTTAAAAATTAAACTTTTATTATATAATAATTAATATATAAAATTTAAAATAATATATATTAAAATATTTCTAACCATGGCCAATCAGTTATAAACTCCCCAGGAATATAATTATCGAACCGTAAAGTATTTAAATTTAATAATTTAAATAATTCTAATCCAATTAATGGATAACTATTTTGATATTCAATAGCTAACTTTAAAGTTTCATCGTGATCCTTTAAGTAAAAGGTTTGTAAAAAAGGCTTAGATAGGTATAAATAATCCGATTTTAAAAGTGAACTTTTAAAGGATTTAATATAAAATAAATAAATAAAAAAGGCAAAGGTGCTAGGATTATTATATTTATATAAGTTTTCGGAAAGCCATCTTTTATGTTCGTTTTGTGCAACAATATGTATAATGTTTCTAAATTAAAATAAATAATTAATATTAATATTTTAAATAATAAATATATAAACTTACTTTTTTATAATAATAAATAATTATATAATATTATTCTTTATTTATAATAAATTATTTAATATTAATTATTT
>NW_025953713.1:0-9059 GCF_022495145.1 Xylaria bambusicola | reverse complement strand
TTATATAAATATATATTATTTATATTTAAAAGGAAAATTTTATAATTATATTTTTTTATATATTTAATAAAATAATTATTTTAAATAATATATAAGGGGGATTTAAAAAAATAAATTTAATATTATATAATTTAAAATATATTATTAATTAATTAAATTATTTAATTATACTTTAAATTAACCTTTTATACTTAATATTATTTAATTTTTATATAATTATAACTTTAAATAATTTAATTAAAGTTAATTCCCTTTTTAAATATATTAAATAAAGGATTATATAATATTAAAATAGCTTTTATATATTTATTATTAAAGGGTTAAGTTAAATTATATATAATATAATTAATATTATATATTATTTTATATTATTAAAAAGAAAGGTTAAAAGCTTTTATAAAATAAATTATAAATTTAATAAACTTTATTATATAAAAAGAATTAAATTATAAAATAAAGGATCTTTTATTATTAAAGATATTAAGGATTAAATAAAGGTATAAGGTATTTTTAAAATAAAAAATTATATTATATATTAAAGTAATTATTATATAAAGAAAAAGGAAATTTATATTTAGCATTATAGGGCTTATAATAAACCTAGCTATAATATATAAATTTATAAAAATATTATAAAACATTTAATAATATTAATTTAAATTAATTTAAATTAATTATATAAATAGTTATTAAGATATTTTTAAATATATATATAAAGGTTAAAAATATAACTAGGTTAATTAAGTAGCCAGGTTAAGTAAAAGATGCATTATCTTTAATAAAATATACCTAAAGTAAAAATATTTATAAATTTAAATTAATAATAAAAGAAATAATAGCTTATTTCTTAATTTTAATAAGTTTAATATTTTTTACTTTAATATTATACTTAAGCGTAATATTAATAATTTTATAATAAAAGGTTTTATTAAAAATATAATATATTTTTATAAACTTATAAATAAAAATATTAAGGTCTTATTAATAAAAGCAAATAATAGTTTATAGTTTAATTTTAAATAATACATTTTTTATTATTATAAATAAAAAAAATTAAATTTAAAATATAAAGGTTAAAAAGTTATAAAATCCTTATTTTATAGTAATATTTATTATATATTAATAAAATATATTATAATAAGTTTAAAAGGGTAAAATAAACTTAAATGAATATAATAAAATAATTAGAATTAATTTATAGCTATTTATATAATTAATTTTTAAAATTAATTAATATTACCTTTTATTATTTTAAAAGGTAAAACTTACTTTACTTTTTAATATTATAATAGTTTTATATTATTTAATTAATAAATTATAATTTTAAATAATAATTAAATTAATAATAAGTTTAATTTAAAATATATTTAACATTTTAATAAATTTATTTAATTATATTTAATAAATATAAAGTATTTCTTTATATTTAATAATTATAACAGCTATTATTTTAAATATTTTAAAAATTATTATTTAAATATTAATATTATTATAGTTTTAATATTTTTTTATTTATTTTATAAACTTTAACTTTTAAATATTATATTTTTAACCTATTAAAAAAACTTATAATAATAAAATTAAGAATTTTATATATATAAATATAATTTATATTTTAAAGGAAAACTTTTTTTTAATATTTTTTAAAATATATATATAATTAATAATTTTTAAAAATATTATTTTTAACTTTAAAGCTATTAATTTTATACCTTTTAAATTAAAAGTACTTTAATTTTTATTATATTATTATTAAAATTTAAATTATTATTTATTATTTAAGCTTTAAAAACTTTTATAATAATTTAAAAAGTTATTTTATAATTTTTTTATATTAAAAATTAAATTTTTAAATATTAAAATAACTTTTTAATTAATATAATTAATATTATAATAATATTATTAAAAGTTAAATATTTAATAATATATTTTTATACTTTATTATAAAATTAAATAATTAAATTTAAAAAGGTTAATTATATATTTATTAACTATTAAAATATAAAAAATAAAGAATTATACATTAAAGAAATACTTATTTAAATTAATAAAATAAATCTTTAAATTATTAAAAATAATAATAATTTTATAAATTAAAAAAATAATAAATAAAGTAATATTTTAATAAAAGTATTAATATATATATCAGGGTTGGTAATTAGTCAGACTAAAGTAACTAAATAAATGACTAAATTAATCTTTAGTCACTCACTCAGGTAACTAAGACTAATTTAGTCACTCATTTAAGTGATTAAGACTAATTTAGTCATAACTAATTTAATCATAATTAAGACTAAATTAGTCTTTAATCAGACTAAAAACTAAAGATTAAAGTATTTAGTTATTTAATATTTAATTTTTCTTTTTATTATTTAATTTAAAATAGAACTTTAAAGTATAAATATATAAATAAATCAAAAAGAATAAAATATATAAATAAATAAAGGTATTATAATAATAGTTTTTATATAATAATAAATTATAAATATTTATTCTTATTGTAATATAAAGGTTATTATAATATATATTAAAATATAGGGATAATAAGGTAAAGTAATATAATTATTCTAAATATATTATTAAAACTTTTAAAATTAATAACTTTAAAAATATACTATATATTATTAAATAAAGGTAGTATAATAATAGTTTTTATATAATAATAAAGTATAAATATTTAATATTATTATAATATAAATGTTATTATAATATATATTAAAATAAAAAAAATATAAAGCTAAAGTAATATAGTTATTTTCAATGTATTATTAAAACTTTTAAAATTAATAACTTTAAAAATATATTATATATTAATAGATAAAGGTACTATAATAATAACTTTTAAATAATAATAAACTATAAATGTCTATTATTATTATAATATAAAGGTTATTATAATATATATTAAAATAAAGGAAATATAAAGGTAAAGTAATATAATTATTTTAAATATATTAATAATTAAAACTTTTAAAATTAATAACTTTAAAAATATAATATATATTAATAAATAAAGGTATTATATTAATAATATATATATAATAATAAATTATAAATTATATTTAATGTTTTAATATTAATAATATATTATAATATATTTTATATAATATAATATTTAATAAAATATATTTTTTAAAAAACTAGAATTAAACTTTTAATCACTCTTAGTCAGACTAAAGTTTTAGTTAGACTAAAGTTTTAGTCAGACTAAATTAGTCATTCATTCAGGTAACTAAGACGAATTTAATCACTTAATCAAGTGACTAAAACTAATTTAATCACTCACTTTAATGATTTTTAACTAAATTAGTCACTTAAACCTGTAACTAAGACTAAGACTAAGACTAAATGACTAAATTACTAACCCTGATATATATATTATTATAATATTTATAATAATATTAATTATAATATATATATTTATATAATAAATATAAAAACGTTTAACAAAAAGGATTTTAATTAAGTTTTATTAATTAATTATATTATAATTATATTTTATTAATTATAATTAAATAAAATTATAAAATCTTCATTATATAATAATATTCATTATATATTAATTATAATTATATATATTATAAACCTTATTTTTTTAAAATTATAAACATTTTTTTAATAATATTATTTTATTTAATAGCTTTCCTTATATATTTATAATATATATTATATTAATTAAAATCCTTATAAAGGATTTAGCTATAATTAATTTAATAGTTTAAATATATTTAAATAGTTAGTATTTAATTTATAAAGTATATTATGTAATACTTTTTATTAAATTAATTACCTTATTCCGTTAATAATCAATTAGCTATATTTTTAATATAATATATTTAAAGCAAAAACGCTTATAAATTTAAGTTAATAACAGGGTTGGTAATTAGTCAGACTAAAGTGACTAAATGAGTGACTAAATTAGTCTTTAGTCACTCACAGCCTTGACTAAGACTAAATTAGTCACTCACAGCCGTGACTAAGACTAATTTAGTCACTCATTAAAAATCGCCTTAAATAATTAATATAAAATCGAATTTTCAACCTTTTTTTAATCTGTTCAATGATTAAAATACTACTTAAAAAGGCGGTTATTATCGTATATTAACCTTTTAAAACGGACTTAAATTGGATTTTTAATAGCCTTGACTAAAGTTTTAGTCTGACTAAATGACTAATTTAGTCACTCACTTTAGTCACATACAACTTGACTAAATTAGTCACTCACAGCCTTGACTAAGACTAATTTAGTCACTCAAACCTGTGACTAAGACTAAGACTAATTTAGTCACTCATGACTAAGACTAAGACTAAGTGACTAAATTACCAACCCTGGTTAATAATAAAGTAAATAATAGCTTATTCCTTAATTTTAATAAGTTTAATGTTTTTTACTTTAATATTATACTTAAATATAATATTAATAATTTTATAATAAAAGGTTTTATTAATAATATAATATATTTTTATAAGCTTATAAATAAAAATATAAGGGTTTTATTAATAAAAGTAAATAGTAATTTATAGTTTAATTTTAAATAATATATTTTCTATTATTATAAATAAAAAAACTTAAATTTAAAATATAAAGCTTAAAAAGTTATAAAATCCTTATTATATAATAATATTTATTATATATTAATAAAATATATTATTATAAATTTTATTTTATTATAATTATAAATATTATTTTTACTAATACTATTTTATTTAATAACCTTTTTTATATATTTATAATATATATTATATTTATTAAGATCTTTATAAAGGATTTAATTATAATTAATTTAATAATTTAAATAATTAATATTTAATTTATAAAATATATTATTTAATACTTTTTAATAGGTTAATTGTTTTATTTTATTAATAATTAATTAACTATATCTTTAATATAATATATTTTAAATAAAAACGTTTATAAATTTAAATTAATAATAAAATAAATAATAATTTACTATTTAATTTTAATAAATTTAATATATTTTTTTAATATTATATTTAAATATAATATTAATAATTTTATACTAAAAGGTTTTAATAAAGATATAATATATTTTTATAAATTTATAAATAAATATATAAAGGTTTTATTAATAAAAGTAAATAATAATTTATAGCTTAATATTAAATAATATATTTTTTATAATTAATTATAAATAAAAAACTTAAATTTAAAATATAAAAGTTAAAAAGTTATAAACTCTTTATTAATATATTTTTTATTTAACTTAACTACTTAATTAACCTAGTTATATTTTTAACCTTTATATATATATTTAAAAATATTTTAATAATTATTTATATAATTAATTTAAATTAATTTAAATTTAAATTATTAAATATTTTTATAATATTTTTATAAATTTATATATTATAATTAAATTTATTATAAACTTTATAACATTAAATATAAATTTCCTTTCTTTTTATATAATAATTATTTTAATATATAATATAATTTTTTACTTTAATAATACTTTATACTTTTATTTAATCTTTAATATTTTTAATAATAAAAGATCCTTTATTTTATAATTTAAATTTTTTTATATAATAAGATTTATTAAACTTATAATTTATTTTATAAAAGTTTTTAACTTTTTCTTTTAATAATATAAAATAATATATAATAATAATTATATTATATATAATTTAACTTAACTTTTTAATAATAAATATAAAAAAGCTATTTTAATATTATAAATTTTTTTATTTAATATATTTAAAAAGGAAATTAACTTTAATTAAATTATTTAAAATTATAATTATATAAAAATTAAATAATAATAAAAATAAAGGATTAGTTTAAAGTATAATTATATAATTTAATTAATTAATAATATATTTTAAATTATATAATATTAAATTTATTCTTTTAAATCTTTTTTATATATTATTTAAAATAATTACTTTATTAAATATATAAAAAAATATAATTATAAAATTTTTATTTTAATTGTAAATAATATATAACGCATCTTCTACTTGATCTGGCTACCCAATTGACCTGGCTATATTTTTAACCTTCATGTACGTATTTGAAAATATTTTAATAACTATTTGTACGATTAACTTAAACTAATTTGAATTTAAATTGCTAGATATTTCTATAACATTTTTGCAAGTTTATGCATTATAGCTAGGTTTGCTGTAAGCTTTATAATGTTGGGTATGAGTTTTTTTCCTTTTTATATAATAATTACTTTAATATACGATGCAATTTTTTATTTTAAAAATACCCTATACCTTTATTTAATCCTTAATATTTTTAATAGTAAGAGATTCTTTATTTTATAATTTAGTTTTTTTTGTACGGTAATGTTTGTTAAGTTTATAATTTGCTTTATAAAGGCTTTTAACCTTTCCCTTTAATAATGTAAAACGATATATAATATTAGTTGTATTATATATAATTTAGTTTAACCTTTTAATAATAAATATAGGAAAGCTATTTTAATGTTGTATAATTTTTTATTTAATATATTTAGAAAGGGAATTAACTTTAGTTAGGTTATTTAGAATTATAATTATATAAGGATTAAGTAGTATTAAGGATAAAGGGTTAATTTAGGGTATAATTAGATAATTTAGTTAATTAATAATATAATTTGGATTATATAATATTAAACCTATTCCTTTAAATTCCCTTTATATATTATTTAGAATAATTGCTTTATTAAATACGTAGAAAAATGCGGTTATAAAATCTTCTTTTTAAATATAAATAATATATACCTATATAAAGCTTTCGATTTACTTTTTGTATAACTATTTTAAAGGGCTAAATATTTTAATATTAAGTGGTTAAAAGTAATAAAAGGAATAGAAAGGTATATAAAGGGTAATAATATTATTTTTTTTATAATATAATTTAAATTTATATAAATAATAACTTTTATAGCTATTAAGGAGGAAAAGGTAATAATATCCTTTTATATAAAGCTTTATATATTTATTAAAATGTTTAATTTAATTTATAGCTTATTTATTTATTATTTAATTATTTTTTATAGTTATAATCTTTTAATTATTTAATATATTGTTATTTTTATATTAAGGTATAAGGTAGTTTTTCCTTATTAAGATAATATATAGTAGGATAATTTAACTATATAATAAAATTGTTTAAATAATTATAGATTATTTTAAATTGTTTAATTAAATAATTTATGGTTTTTATTTACGTTTAATTAAAGTTATAATTATTTTAGATCTAATTTTACTTATTATAAATTTAGTTTTATTAAAGTTATAAATATTTTCTTTTTAAATATTATTTTTATTTATTATTTTTTATATAAGGATAAATTAAATGTAGTATTTAATTAGACTTTTATTTAAAATCCGTTAGTAATTAATTTTTTAATTAAAATATATTTGGATATTTAAAGTTTATTATATAAAGTTTAACGTTTAGTTCTTTTTAATTAACTTTTAACCCTATAATACTATTAATTAATTAGCTATATCTTTTATATAATTATATAAAGGCGGAAACGATTTTGCTATAAGATTAAAGATATATTATACGATTAATTATTCTTCGTTTGGAGTTAATTAGGCTTTTAAAGGTAGTATTTTGCTTATTAATTTAAAACCTTTCGTTTAAAGGGTAAGTATTATATAAGGAATATTATAAATAGTAGTAATATGTTGGATAGATAATTTTAGGTTTTATTCGATAGCTTGGAGTATAAGCTGTAGGTTGCTTTCTTTACGAAGGGTTTCTATGATTGTTAGTGGAGAAATGAGGGATTTTTTATGTACGTATGAAGGTTAAAAATGTGGCCAGGTTAATTGGGTAGCCAGGTCAAGTGGGAGATGTGTTATTTATATAAAGCTTTTAATTTATTTTTTATATAATTATTTTAAAAAGTTAAATATTTTAATATTAAATAATTAAAAATAATAAAATAAATAATAAAATATATAAAAAGTAATAATATTTTTTTATATAAAGTTTTATATATTTATTAAAATATTTAATTTAATTTATAATTTATTTATTTATTATTTAATTATTTTTTATAATTATATTTTTTTAATTATTTAATATATTATTATTGTTATATTAAAATATAAAATAGTTTTTTTTATTAAAATAATATAATGCATCTCCCACTTGACCTGGCCACCCAATTAAGCTGGCCACTCCCTTAACCTATATAAAAATCCAATGTTTTAATATGTAATAACTTAATTAATATTGGGTCTATAATAAAATAATTAATACTATTAGATCCGTTATTTAATAAGGAATCCAGTGGTATTTTTTACAGTTTTTTATAAAATTTATTAAGCGAGATATTAAGCAATAAGCTAAAGGGGCGCTAAGCAAGGATTATTTTAGCGCTTACTTTAGCGTATAGCTTAATAACTCTACGAATATAAGTCGTAGGAGTTAGTAAAGGGTACCGTTGAATAGCTCCCTTTATTACGAATCTAATGGTATATTTTATTATTTTATACGATTAGTATTCGTAGAGTTATTAAATTATCACGTGATTAGCGCACCGACATTATTTGTATGGGCTAGGGGGGTGGCCAGGTCAATTGGGTGGCCAGGTCAAGTGGGAGATGCGTTATAAAATAAAGATAAATATATTATAATAGAAAATTAATATAATATATTTATAAATTAACTTTATTTATAATCCTAAAAAGTTTTATATATTTAAATATTAACTTTTTATAATAAAACTTTATATTCTTTATTAATAATATAAATAAGTTTTTAACTTTAAAGGTTATTAATTTATACTTATTATTATAATATTTTATATATTATTTTAATATAATTTACTATTGCTCCATTATTTTATTTTTAATTATTTTTAACTTATTAAATTATTTTTATATAGTTAGAACTTCCTTTAATATAAAGTTATTTTTAATAAATAATTTAAATTTAAAAATATAACTATATAAAGCTTTAAAAGGTAACTTTTTAATTATTAACTTAATTATTAAATTTATAATAAAAAAGGCTTATAAAAGAAGTTAAAGTTAATTAATTTATTTTTTATTAATAAAATATTATAAATAACCTTTAATTATTT